>NC_066562.1:335000-350000 GCF_024679095.1 Eriocheir sinensis | reverse complement strand
TGTCTACGTTAAAGGGGATTTTCCATCTATCCGACCAAGCTGAAATTTTGTGGAAATCCTCTTGGAGGCTTTGCCTGTCTTCGTCAGTGTAAACCGAGTTACTAATCTTTGTGTCGTCTGCAAATTTACTAATGCGATTATTGATTCCGACATCCACATCGTTGATGTAAATAATGAAGAGCACTGGGCCAAGAGAGAGAGAGAGAGAGAGAGAGAGAGAGAGAGAAGGGGAGGGAGTGTTTAGTGAGGCGGAGTGACTGGACGTAACCGTAAGTGAGTTAGGAAAGAACTGTTAAAATGTGTGTGTGTGTGTGTGTGTGTGTGTGTGTGTGTGTGTGTGTGTGTGTGTGTGTGTGTTGACCCCCCTCCTCCCTCTCTCTCTCTCTCTCTCTCTCTCTCTCTCTCTCTCTCTCTCTCTCTCTCTCTCTCTCTCTCTCTCTCTCTCTCTCTCTCTCTCTCTCTCTCTCTCAGACGGTATGGGGGACGAGAGAGAGAGAGAGAGAGAGAGAGAGAGAGAGAGAGAGGGGGGGGGAGTTAGCCATACCCGAACGGACTTGATATTTTAATCTGACTATAAGATGAATTAATAGACAGATAGATAGACATATACTAGAGATAGATGTGTGTGTGTGTGTGTGTGTGTGTGTGTGTGTGTGTGTGTGTGTGTGTGTGTGTGTGTGTGTGTGTGTGTGTGTGTGTGTGTTTCCTGGTTTTTGCACTACGCCTTCAAAACAATGGAGGTGAGGGAAGTGTGAAGAGGTCTTGTTCCCTGTGTCCCCTTCACCTCGATCCCGGAGATAACGAGAAGGAGGAGGAGGAGGAGGAGGAGGAGGAGTGAAGCAAGACATAGTTCACATTGGTATTGCAAGGAAGTGTGCAATTAGTGCTTTGATGAGAGAGAGAGAGAGAGAGAGAGAGAGAAAGGACGAGTGGCAGATGGCATATGGAGACAACACGAGAGAGAAACTGGTTAATGTTCGCACCAAGTAAATCGTTTACCTCACTTTTCCTCCTCTCTCTCTCTCTCTCTCTCTCTCTCTCTCTCTCTCTCTCAAGGTCCCAAATTCTTCCCATCAATTCCCACTGTTCTGAAAATTCCGTCCGCTTCCTTCCTTCCTTCCTTTCATTCTTTTTTCTATTAGCTGAGAATTTCTTGTACGAATACTGCAATTTCCGCTCTCTCTCTCTCTCTCTCTCTCTCTCTCTCTCTCTCTCTCTCTCTCTCTCTCACACACACACACACACACACACACACACACACACACACACACACACCTGTAATTGGAGGGTCTAATCACCTAATCACACCAGTCTCGGTCGCCGCGTCTCAGGTGACCGCTCCGAACCTACTTTTTTTTTTTTTTTTTTGTTCATCTACTCCAGTGATGAAAATAATTATGTTTGGAACTCGTGATCTTGTGTGTGTGTGTGTGTGTGTGTGTGTGTGTGTGTGTGTGTGGGGTTGGTGTTTATCTCTCTCTCTCTCTCTCTCTCTCTCTCTCTCTCTCTCTCTCTCTCTCTCTCTCTCTCTCTCTCTCTCTCTCTCTTCTATCTAGTCTTGAGAGAGAGAGAGAGAGAGAGAGAGAGAGAGAGAATAACCGAATGTGATGTTGTTCTGTGTTGATGGTGATGATAAAGGTGGTGGTGGTGGTGGTGGTGGTGAGAAAATGTGGTTAGGTGTTGAGATTGATGCTGGGAAGAAGTGGTGTGCGAATTGGTGGTGGTGGTGGTGGTGGTGGTGGTGGTGGTGGTGATGGTGGTGGTGGTGGTGGTGGTGGTGTTATTGTTTTTGTTGTTGTTGGTGGTGGTGGTGGTGGTGGTGATGATGATGGTGGTGATGATGATGGTGGTGGTGGTGGTGGTGGTAGAAGAAGAAGAAGAAGAAGAAGAAGAAGAAGAAGAAGAAGAAGAAGTGGAGGCATAGGAATGGCTAAGAGAGAGAGAGAGAGAGAGAGAGAGAGAGAGAGAGAGAGAGAGAGAGAGAGAGAGGGGGGGGGGCATATGACCAATGGGTTAAGGCCGCAAATCCTCCTCCTCCTTTTCTCCTCACTTTCTTCCTCCTCTCTTCTTTATGAAAGTGCCAGTTAGTACCTGCTTACACACACACACACACACACACACACCATCCATAAGTAACAACGAAAATAACTATAGAAGAAAAAAATAGAAGAAAGATATAGATAGATAGATAGTTAGATAGATAGATAGATGGATAGATAGATAGATAAAAATAAACAGAAACAAACCACATCAAAAAATAAACAAATATCAGATAAATAAACGAAAAAAATAGAATAAGCGAGCCAGCGAGTACACGCAAAAAACAAACCAATGAATAGTAATAATAATAATAATAATAATAATAATAATAATAATAATAATAATAATAATAATAATAATAATAATAATAATAATAATAATAATAACAACAAGTCTTACACGAGCTAATGAGGTAAGTTTTGAGCAACGGGTGACAGGTAAAAGGTAAGGCAATTAGTGGCTTACCTGTGAATGCCTGCAGGTGTAAGGGAAGGGGAGGAGAGGGGAAGAGAAGTGAAGGGAAGGGAAGGGAAGGGAGGGGGAGGGAAGTGAAGGGAAGGGCTGACCAATGGGATAGATTTGCATACAGTGACGAAAGGGAAGGAAAGGGAAAGGGTGGGGAGGGAAAGAAGGGGATGGAAGGGAAGGATATAAGAACATAAGAACACAAGATCTTAGGGAGACTGCAAGAGGCCGAATGGCCTACACACGGCAGCTCCAGATTCTCCCCCACTGCCACCTGTCGTCCTCGTCCGTGCAGCTATCCAGTCTACTCTTAAAACAAGCTATCGCCCCTGCACTCACTATGTGATTACTGAGTCTATTCCATTCCCCCACCACCCTATTACTAAACCAATGCTTGCCTAATTCCCTCTTAAATCTATACTTTTCTAATTTAAATCCACTACTGCGTGTTCTATCCTGCTGGCTAATTCCCAGTACTTTACTTATATCGCCTTTGTTGTAACTCTTGACCCATTTGAATACTTCTATCAGATCTCCCCGCACTCTCCGTCTTTCTAGTGAATGTAAGTTGAGATGTTTCAGCCTATCTTGGTATGGACGGTTCCTCAGCCTCTGAATCATCTTGGTCATCCTCCTCTGAACTGATTCTAGCAACATAAGAACATAAGAACGTAAGGAGTCTGCAAGAGGCTGGTTGGCCTATACAAGGGTTGATGTCCATTCTGTAGTGTGGGCACCAAAATTGGACAGCATAATCTAAGTGTGGCCTAACTAACACTAAATAGAGTCTGAGGATGACCTCTGAACTTTTGTTGGTTACCGTCCTGTTAATAAAGCCTAATACCCTGTTAGCCCTATTCCTCGCACTAATACATTGCTTCTTTAGTTTTAGGTCAGAGTTCACTAACACTCCCAGATCCCTTTCACACTCTGTCCTGCCTATTGCTATGGAGTGTTATGGGGTGTGTGTTCCTACACTTAGTACGCTACACTTGGTGATGTTAAAATTCATCTGCCACTTCTCTGACCAAGCTGCCAGTTTACTGAGATTCTCCTGCAGTGCTCTAGCATCCTCCCCTGTCCTAATAGTGCGTCCAGATATGGGTCTCCTTCCCTTCCCTTCCCTTCCCTTCCTTCTTGTTGATGACAAATGAACGATCTTGAACGGAGGGAAGGGAAGGGAAGATACAGCAAGGTAAAGAAAGGTTAGTTGAGGCCAGGAAAGGTAAAGTAAGGTAAAGTAAGGTAAAGTAAGGTAAGGTAAGGTAAGGTAAGGTAAGGTAAGGTAAGGAAAGGTAAGGTAAGGAAAGGTAAGGTAAGGTAAGGTAAGGAAAGGTAAGGTAAGGATTACACCAAGGTAAACATAGGTCAGTTGAGGCCAGCGAAGGTAAAGTTAAGTAAGGAAAGATAGGAAAAGTAATGTTATTTAAGGCTAAGTAAGGTAGGGAAAGGTAAATTAAGGTAAGGAAAGGTATAGCAAGGTAATGATAGATTAGATGAGGCCAGGAAAGGTTAAGTGAGGTAAGAAAAGGTAAGGTTAAGTAAGGTAAGGTAAGGTAAGACATGGTTTAGTGAGGCAGGGTAAGATAAGGTAAGTAAGGTAAGGCAGGGAAAGGTAAGATAAGGGAAGGTATGAAGAAGATAGATATAATAAGATTAAGGTAAGGAAAGGAAAGGTAAGGTAGGTAGGTAGGTAGCGCTTCCCTTCCCTTTCCTTCCCTTCCTTTTCAATCTCTTTCATTCTCTTCCCTTCCCATCTCTTCCCTTGCATTCCCTTTCCTTCCCTTCCCTTCACCTTCCCTCTGTCTCCCTTCCCTTCCCTTCCCTTCACCTTCCCTCTGTCTCCCTTCCCTTCCCTTCCTGCCCTTCCCATCCCTTCCCTTCCCTCCCCTTCCCTTTCCTTCCATTCCCTTCCCATATCTCCATTTCCCTTCCCTGTCCTCCCCTTTCCTTCCATTACCTTCCCTTCCCTTCCCATCCTTTCCCATCCCTTCCCTCCCTTTCCCTTCCCATCCCTTCCCTCCCTTCCCTCCCCTTCCCTTCCCTTCTCTCCCCTTCCCTTCCATTCCTTCATGTTGATGTCAAATGAACGATCTTGAACCTATGATCTCCACTCCTCTCCATCTCTCTTCCACCTCCTCCTCCACTCCCTCCCTCCCTCCTTCCTTACCACCACAAGTCTTCCAACTCTTACCTCCTCCTCCTCCTCCTCCTCCTCCTCCTCTCTTCCAGCTCCCTCCTATCACGATCTTGTATATAGCCGTTTCGCTTCGCTTCCTCCTCCTCCTCCTCCTCCTCCTCCTCTGATTTCACATGAGCCTAGTGAAGGGGGGACTGTAGTAGCGGTTGTGTTGCGGTCATGGGGAGAGAGAGAGAGAGAGAGAGAGAAAGGGGGGCAAAGGTAATACCGTTCAGTAATGAATGGACGAACACGAATCAATATTTTTATGTATATTAACGCATGAGTGAAAAGAGAGAGAGAGAGAGAGAGAGAGAGAGAGAGAGAGAGAGAGAGAGAGAATATAAATAACAGAAGCAAACAAAAGAAAAAGGAAAGAAACAAAAAAGAAGGAAAGGAGGAAGAGAAATCAACAAAGTTCATAAGAAAACAAAATTGCATAAGAAATAATGAGAGAAAAACAATATATTCTCTCTCTCTCTCTCTCTCTCTCTCTCTCTCTCTCTCTCTCTCTCTCTCTCTCTCTCTCTCTCTCTCTCTTGTTATAGTCGAGACCTTAATGCGAGACGCGTGAGGGGGCGGGGAGGGAGGGAGGGAAGGAAGGAGGGAGGGAGGGAGGAAAGGTGGAGGGGAGGAAAGGTGGAGGGGGGGAGGGAAGGTGGGGGGGAGGGATGGAAAGATGGAGGGAAACATGGAAACATGGAAATGCAGGCAACAGAAAGCCTATTGGCTCATTACGAGGTCGCCCGCTTGGGTGATTTAATCTGCTCGACCGCCACTTGGGGCTTGGTGAGCAGATGAAAGCACCTCGATATTGAGGAGCAGATGGAAGCCCCTCGTTATTCAGTTTACTCCTGACGCAGCGAAATGACGGTCGATTCTATATTTGAAGGAGTTGATGGTATTCGCATTTACTACTTCTGAGGGAAGATTGTTCCAGTGGCGGATGACTCGGTTTGAAAAGAAACTCCTTCCAATGTCTGTGTTACATCGACTCGACTGAATGGGTAAACCGTTATTTCTAGTTCTTGAGTTGGTTTGCAGTTCAAAGAATTTGGAGTAATCGACGTTATTGAACTTTTTTAGATACTTGAAGACTTGAATCATATCCCTTCGTAGGCGTCTTTTCTCCAATGTAAAGAGATTGAGTCGCTTGAGTCGTTCCTCGTACGGTTGAGCCCTGAAGGTTGGAATCATCTTTGTGGCGCGTCGTTGAATCCTTTCCAGTAAAGCAATGTCCTTTCTGTAATTGTGAGACCAGAACTGCACTGCATACTCGATGTGCGGTCTTACCATGGAATTATACAAGGATAGCATCACGTGTGGTGTTTTACACTCTTAGTTCCTCGCTATGAACCAGAGCATAATGTTGGCCTTGTTGTATGCTTTTTACAGTGATTCGTGTGTTTCAGGTCACTGCTGATAGTGACTCAAGATCCTTTTCCTCCTGCATCGCTTGCAGAGGTCTCCCATTCATGATGTATGTGTGGTTACTATTTTGGGACCCAATGTGCATGACTTTGCATTTGTCAACATTAAAAGACATTTGCCATTTTTCCGACCATTCGATAATGTGATTGAGGTCTTTCTGAATGATTTCGCAGTCGGTCTTTGTGAGGGCATCTCCACCCACCTTGGTGTCATCTGCAAATTTCGATATTGTGGATTTCAGTCCTGATTCTAGGTCATTGATATATATGATAAAGAGGATGGGTCCCAGCACTGACCCTTGAGGCACTCCACTAGTGACTGGTAGCCAATCGGAAGGCTGTCCGTTGAGTAGTACTCGTTGTTTTTGTCGGTGAGCCAATCTCTTATCCACGCGATCAGATTGGCTCCGATGCCCCGAGTGCAGTTTCTTAAGGAGTCGCTCGTGCGGTACCTTGTCGAAGGCTTTCTGAAAGTCCAGGTATATAACATCACTGAATGTGGGCATCCCAGTTCTTATATACTTGGAAGAAGTCTAATAAATTGTTAGACAGGAGCGCTTGTTTCTGAAGCCATGCTGGGTGTTGGAGATTATATTATTGTCTTCTAGAAACTTAACAAGCTTATTATTATTATTATTACCTATTATTATTATTATTAATAATAATAATATTATTATTATTATTATGATAATCATTATTATCATTATTATTATTATTATCATTATTATTATTATTATTATTATTATTATTATTATTATTATTATTATTATTATTATAATTATTATTATTATTATTATTATTATTATTATTATTATTATTATTATTAGTAGTAGTAGTAGTAGTAGTAGTAGTAGTAGTAGTAGTAGTAGTAGTAGTAGTAGTAGTAGTATAAGTAGTAGTAGTAGTAGTAGTAGATGCAGCAGCAGCAGCAAAAGAAGAAGCAGTAGTAAAAATAGTAAAAAATGTAATGAGGATTGAAAACAACTACTCACAAATAGAAGTAAAAGAGTATTATTTAAAAATAACCTAATTAGTGTATTAAAAGTGGAGATATTAAAGGAACTGAAGCCATTATGAACAACTGACTGACTGACTGAATGACTGACTGACTGATCAAATAAATGATTCATGAAGAGGAAGAGCAAGAGATGACGGTAGGGAAGAGAAGAAGGAAGGCGGAGGAAGGGTGCAAAGGGAGAAATAATATAAAATAAGAGGTACATGAGAGGAAGAAAAGAGGGAAGAAGGGAGGTCAAGGCAGGAAGAACGAGAGGTGGTAGGTGGAAAATAGGGGAGGAGGAGGAGGAACAATAAGCAACACAAAGAAGAGACAAAACAACAGCAGACCTGTTGGTCCATGATGAGGCTTGTTTGTGACAAGCTACACTAACTATCTAATCAAAGGTGGAAGATGAAGGATACCAACGGCGAAGGCTCCTCCCCCCACCCTCCCTCCAGCCAAAGCTGGCAGGAAAAGAAAAGAACCATGCAGCATGGAAACACTGCATGGAAATTATGTAGGAAAGAGGAAAAACTACCATTACTGCTACCACTAGCCGGCGATAAAACTGACAAGGACATTCAGTATTCGAAAGAACTTAACGTTATTTCGATAATGAGTAATATCTTGATTGCGTTGATTCAAAATACTTGTCTAATCTATTCTTGAAGGACGTATTTGTGTACTATGAACGACATCACAGGGAAGAGAGTTTCAAACATTAACAACTCGATTGAAGAAGTTTTTAGCTTCGTGCGACGATAATCTTTTTACAACTATCTTGAAATTGTGATTTCTTTTTGTTCTATTTGGTCGATCAATTGTAAAGTAATCTTCCGTATTAATATCACTGAATACTTTAAACATTTTAAATACTTCTATTAGATCGCCTCGCATTCTTCGTTTTGATAGGCTGAATATATTTTCTTTAAGCCTTTGTTCATACGATAAATTTCTCAACAAGGAATATTCTTTTTACTCTTCGTTGAACCTGTTCCAGCTTTTCTATGTTTTCTGTAATAGGAGAACAAAACTGTTCACAGTACTCTAGATGGGGTCGAACTAATGAATTATACAGTTTTAATAATACTTTTCCGATTTATTAAAGACTCGTCGATGAAGCCAATCAATTTGTTTGCAGTTTTAACCGCCTCTAAACAATGCTGACTGGGCTTTAAATTGCTTGATAGTGATTTTTTTTTTTACGTCGTGGCTTATTGCGCCGGCAGGCTTCTTCCCGGTGGATCCTGATGGTCGGTCCAACCTTTCCCGGCGGGTCCTGATGGTCGGCCCAGCCCGTTCTGGGGCAGGCGAGTGTTTATAGTGGCGCCATCTGCATTGGCTCATGCTGCCCTCCCGGAGCTCAGCCTATTTTAATCCTAGAATCTATAGTCCGCTGAGAGGTGGTCTTCTAGACAGCATGTGGATAGTTTTAAGTCACTCGGCGGCGGCTGAAAAATCCCAGCTGGTGGCACCGGTCGGGGATTGAACTCGCGTCCTCCTGATCGCGGGGCCGTCTTTGCTATCCATTCAGCCACCGTCTACCCCAGGGATCCTTTTCTTTACTTACTGCAGAAAATTGTTGGCAATTCATTACGTACTGAACGCGATTGTTATTGTTTCCGATGTAACACTTTACATTTGTCAAAGTTAAATTTCATTTGCCATTGATTGCCTAACGTGCAAGTCGATCTATATCTGATTATAAAACTTCTTCGTCGAGTGTCATAGTTACCTTTACTAGCAATTTTGTGTCATCATCAGGAGGAGGAGGAGGAGGAGGAGAGGAAAAGATGATACATGGTCATGGAATATCATACATTTCAATTTCGATTTAAAGTGAGGGGAGAGAGAGAGAGAGAGAGAGATAGAGAGAGAGAGAGAGAGAGAGAGAGAGAGAGAGAGAGAGAGAGAGAGAGAGAGAGAGAGAGAGAGAGAGAGAGAGAGAGAGAGATGGGGTGGGGCGGACGGGGCATTGATAAGAAAAGAAACACGTTAAACACCCCACCACACACACACACACGTACACTTTACACACGCACACAAAAAAGCTTTCAACCAGGGAATATAAACCGTGATAGTTCTGTCTCTCTCTCTCTCTCTCTTCCATTCACACCTGACCTCTGTTGAGAGGGTGAGAGAGAGGTCTCCTCACCTCTGCTGCGCCCCACAACATCGCTGTGTTTTTCGTCGTGCTCTTGGGCGTTTGTGTGTTCTCGCTTGTGGACCTTGTGTGTTGCCCAGATTTCTGACACGTGTTTGGTGTGTGTTCGCTTGTGGTTTCTGCCTGTGGTTTCTCTGTGATTTGTGTTTTGGTGTTTTGCGTGTGATCTGGCTGTTTCTGGTTCTGCGTGGTGTTCAGAGTGATTCAAGTGTGTTATGTTTCCGGTGTTTTTTCGTGATTTGGCTGTTTCCGAGTGTTCTATGGGTCTCAGAGTGATTCAATTGTGTTGTGTTTCCGGTGTTTTTGCGTGTGATCTGGCTGTTTCGGGTTGTTTATGCGTGGGTCTCAGAGTGATTCAAGTGTTGTGTTTCCGGTGTTTTTGCGTGTGATTTGGCTGCTTCTAAGTGTACTGCGTGGGTTTCAGAGTGTTTTGAGTGCTGTTTGTTTCCGGTGTTTGAGTGTTCAGTGTTTCGAGTGTGTTGTGTTTGTGCTTTTTACGTGTGATTTGGCTGTTTATAGTGCTCTGCGTGGGTTTCAGAGTGTTTTGAGTGTGCTGTTGTACTTCTGGTGTTTTTTGAGAGTGACTTGAGGGTGTTTAAGTGTGCTTGTGCTTGGGTTTCTGAGTGTTCGTGTGTCCTGTTGCTGTTAGTGTAGTGTGATTTGGGTCATTTGTCTGTACTACTCTCTCAAACATCTCATCTGTTAATTTTTCTCCTCCTCCTCCTCTTTGCAATGTCCTCTTCCTCTCCGCACTTCCATCTCACTTATCAACCTTTGCTCTTCCCTTCATTTATCCATCGCCTCATTTACTCTTCATTTTCGTATCTCTCATTTTCCCCCTTTCCTCCTCCCCTATTCTTTCCTCCTCCTCCTCCTCCCCTATTCTTTCCTCCTCCTCCTCCTCCCCTATTCTTTCCTCCTCCTCCTCCTCCCCTGTTCTTTCCTCCTCCTCCTCCTCTTCCCCTGTTCTTTCCCCCTCCCTATTTTTTGTTGTTTTTCCTGACATTCTCTCCCTGGCCAGATGACCTTACCAATGCGACCTGGATTCACCCCTTTCCTCCCCTTCTCTCTCTCTCTCTCTCTCTCTCTCTCTCTCTCTCTCTCTCTCTCTCTCTCTCTCTCTCTCTCTCTCTCTCTCTCTGTATTATTTATTTCCTATTCTAAAACTGATTCGGTCCATCGTTCAGTCAATCAATCATTCAGTCAGTCAGTCAGTTACTCAATCAGTCAGTCAGTCAATTTCTCAGTCAGTCAGTCAGTCAGTCAGTCAAGCAGTCAGTCAGTCAGTCAAATAGTCAGTCACACACACACACACACACACACACACACACACACACACACACACACACACACACACACACACACACACACACACACACACACCTTCCTTCCTTCATTCATTATTTTCTTTTCCTTTTCTTCCTTCCTTCATTCATTCATTCACTTATTTCTTTTTACCTTCCTTCTTCCCTTTCCTTATTTCCTCTGTCTCTCCTTCTTTATAACACACACACACACACACACACACACACACACACACAGGTAACAGTACATAATTAGGAGACGTAAGCCAGGCAGTCCTCAGGTAGGCTCCCATACACAGGTAAATCACAGGTCTACACGCATCAACAGCTGGAGGGAATGGACAGGTAGCGGACGGCTGGAAAGGTGAGGCAGGCAAACACGGGGCCCAGGTGACCTCCACAGGTAAGCTAGAGGCAATTAGTGGCCGGGTAAGGTAGGGTTTGGGGTGGTCAGTCTTACGTGGACGAAGAAAAAAGGTAGAAATGGATTATATATATGTTTGTTACGTAAAGTTGAAGACAAAGAAGCAGAAGAACGAGAAAAGAACGAGATGAAGAAGAAAACAATGAGAAAAGAACAAAAAGATGATGATGATGATGAACAAAAACAAGAAGAACACGAAACAAGATGAAGAAGAAATACAATAGAGGAAAAGAAGAAGAACAAGAAGATGAAGAAGAACAAGATGAAGAAGAAATACAAGAGTGAAGGAAGAAGAACAAGAAGATGAAGAAGAACAAGAACAAGAACATGATGCAAGAAAGAATGAATGAGGAAGAACAAGAACTCTCTCTCTCTCTCTCTCTCTCTCTCTCTCTCTCTCTCTCTCTCTCACCCTCTCTCTCTCTCTCTCTCTCTCTCTCTCTCTCTCTCTCTCTCTCTCTCTCTCTCTCTCTCTCTCTCTCTCTCTCTCTCTCTCTCTCTCTCTCTCCTATTACTAAAACCGAAAGGAGAAGAGGAAACAGAAGAGGATGAGGAAGAGGAGGAAGGAAGAAGAGGAGGGGGAAAAAGTTAAAAGTAATGAGAGAGAGAGAGAGAGAGAGAGAGAGAGAGAGAGAGAGAGAGAGAGAGAGAGAGAGAGAGAGAGAGAGAGAGAGAGAGAGAGAGTGAAAGGGAGGTGTGTTTAGGAAGCAAAAACAGATGGGAGGAGGAGGAGGAGGAGGAGGAGGAGGAGGAGGAGGAGGAGGAGGAGGAGGAAGAAGAAGGGAGCAAGTATGGATATTTACCTTCTGTTGAGGTGAATGGCTTACTCTCTCTCTCTCTCTCTCTCTCTCTCTCTTCCTGTATGCTTTGCTCTATTTTTTTCTATTTACAAACATTTACTTTCCTTTGTCTCTCTCTCTCTCTCTCTCTCTCTCTCTCTCTCTCTCTCTCTCTCTCTCTCTCTCTCTCTCTCTCTCTCTCACACACACACACACACACACCTTGTATTTGCCTGTTACGCCCACACACCTGTCTGCCACAACTGTTCCTCCTCCTCCTCCTCCTCCTCTTCCTCCTCCTACACACCTCCTACCTACTCTTACGTCATTAGCCAAGAAATCACAAGCCCTAATCAGAATACCTCCTACAGCCTCATATAACAGCCCTTTACAGACCTATATAAAATACCTAAATAATGTGTAATAGTAAATATACCTGGAATAATATCATCCTAACTCAAGACCCCCATGCGAGGCTATCCCGAAGGCGAGCATCTGCCCCCGTGGATAAAGACTGGGGGTCATATTCTTAAACATTTCCGAGAGCCCACGTATATATATTTGACAAGGCTTTCGTGTGGGTTGTGATGGGCATTTCAAGGGGTAGGTTTATGGCCCCGGTGTCTTTGTAACAGTCCGAACCAAACTATAGAATCCCATACAATCCAAAATGGTGAGGTCTTCGATGCCACACTAAATACACAAGACTTTTCCTGTATAGTTTCGTCAAATTTGTGAACTTAAAAACAAACACCAGACACTATACAATGAAATTTCGAAGGCTCTGGTATTGGTTTGGGAGCTTACTAACCCATCATGGGGAACTGTGAAACTGGCCTCGTGAATCTAAAAATGGAACCCAACTGATCTCCTTTTCGGCCTTTGGGAATAGATGGTGGGCCAGTTCCACAGTCCAACACCGAGTCATTGTAAGCGCCCAAACCAAACTATATTATCCACAATGATTCGTTATTTCTACTCAATGCCAGATACTAAAGAGATTTCCGGTGTGGTTTCCTATAATTTCCTCCTTTTTATATCAACGCCAAACACTAGAGCTTTCGTACAAGGAATTTTCGTCTTATTTTGTGTTTGGTTGGGGAGCTTACAAATTTGCTGTACTGGACTATAAAACTGGCCCGGTGTGAGGGGTGGAAGCGTCTCTCAGTACCGACCTTTCTCCCACTGGGCTCGGTATCGCTTCCGGCTCTCACATCAACCATTTCCATTACAGGGGTGTGCTGTCGATGTCGGAGTCGGTGGCTGGGTGTGGTGTGGTGTGGTATGGTGTGACTAGGTGTGGTGTGTGTGTGTGTGTGTCGTGTAGTGTGGCTGGGTGTGGTGTGGTGTGTGTGTGTGTGTGTGTGTGTGTGGTGTGTGTGGTGTGTGTGTGTGTGTGTGTGTGTGTGTGTGTGTGTGTGGTGTGGCTGGGTGTGGTGTGGTGTGTGGTGTGGTGTGTGTGTGTGTGTGGTGTGGTGTGTGGTGTGGCTGGGTTTGATTTGCCTACCACAGTGCCGCAGAAAAGTGAGGGGAAAGGGGAGGGATTCGGAGTCGTAGTCTAAACCACTACTACAACCATTACTACTACTACCACTACAACTACTACTTATACTACTACTACTTCTACTACTACCACTAACTTCTACTACTACTACCACTAGCTTCTACTACTACTACCACTACTACTACTACTACTACTAACTTCTACCGCTACTACCACTACCACTACTACTACTACTAACTTCTACTGCTACTACTACTACCACTACCACTACTACTACTACTACTACTACGACCGCTTTTACCATTCCTTAACCTCCCAGCCATATTCATCACCTCCTCCTCCTCCTCCTCCTCCTCCTTCTTCACCTCCACCTCCTCCTCCTCCTCCTCCTCCTCCTCCTCCAGCTGCCCTTCACAGAACAGGCTAGGGTAAGGCTGCCCACGCAAATTTGATTATCAAGGATTTTGTTTACCTCCATCCCCTTTTATCTATTTGCTCGTGTCATTACTTTATATTATACTCTCTCTCTCTCTCTCTCTCTCTCTTACAGGCCCATCAGTCTAACTTCGGTTGTAGGTAAGCTACTTGAGGCATAATTAGAGACAAAATTGTGAATTACCTTGAAAGCCACTCATTGATTGGGGACTCACAACATGGCTTCCAAACAAAAGATCCCGCCTATCAAACCTATTAACCTTTTATAACGACCTCTTCACTGTTTATGACGTAACCAAATCACTGGACGTAGTCTATCTTGATTTCCAGAAAGCGTTTGATAAAGTCCCGCATCATAAATTACTTTACAAATTAAAACAAATAGGTATTGACGGTCAGGTAAACCAATGGATCGCGAATTGGTTGAGCAACAGACAACAAAGAGTGGTGATTGACGGATTTAACTCAGAGTGGGCGCCTGTCACTAGTGGCGTCCTCAGGGCTCGGTCCTGGCCCAGTGTTTTCATTATTTACATCAACGACGTGGATGTTGGACTCAATAACCGCATTAGTAAATTTGCAGACGACACAAAGATTGGCAACTCGGTTCTCACTGACGAAGACAGGCAAAGCTTCCAAGATGATTTGCACAAAATTTCAGCTTGGTCGGATAGATGGAGATGCCCTTAACGTAGACAAGTGCCAGGTCCTTCAAGTTGAACGAGGAATAAGAAGTTCGAATACGAAATGCGCGGCGTTAAACTCAAAAGCGTTCAATGCGTCAAAGACTTAAATCGCGTCAAACCTCAAATTCTCACAGCAATGCATCGATGCAGCAAATAAAGCAAACAGAATGTTGGGCTTCATTAAAAGAAACTTTGTATTCAAGAATAAAGATGTAATACTCCCTGCTCTACAACAGTTTAGTCAGACCCCACTTGAATATGCGGTACAGTTTTGGTCTCCCCACCATGCAAAGGATATTGCTAAATTAGAAGGTGTTCAGCGTCGGCAACGAAAATGATCCCTTTCTTGCGCAACAAATCCTACGAAGAAAGGCTTTCTACCCTTAACATGTTCTCTTGAGAAACGTCGCCCGAGGAAAACTGATCGAATGTTTTAAAATACTTAATGGTTTCACGAATGTAGACAGATCAACATTGTTTATGATCGATGACACTTTGCGCACGAGGAACAATGGCGTAAAACTCAGATGTAGACAAGTAAATTCAGACTGCACCAAATTTTTCTTCACCAACGTTGTAGTGCGAGAATG
>NC_066562.1:327500-330000 GCF_024679095.1 Eriocheir sinensis | reverse complement strand
CACACACACACACACACACTATGGCAAGGTGACCCAGTTGTTGTGGTGGTCAAAGGTCACGTGACACGCTAACCTGACCCTTGCGATAATGAGGGGGAGGAGGAGGAGGAGGAGGAATGGCGGCGGAAGAGGTGACGTATTGAAAAGGAGGAAGATAATGGTTAGGGAGGAGGAGGAGGAGGAGGAGGAGGAGGAAGAGGCGGAGGAAGAGGCGGAGGAAGAGTAAGGAAGGAAAAAATACACACACACACACACTAATAATAATAATAATAATAATAATAATAATAATAATAATAATAATAATAATAATAATAATGGTAAATGATAGCCAATAATAATGAAAACAAGAACAAAAATAAATAACACCAATCAAACATCACCACCACACCACCATCACCACCACCACCACCATCACCACCACACCACCATCACCACCACACCACCGCCACCACCCTCACCACCATTGTAAGGCACTAATGTATATACGCAGACACCGTGGAGAAGGCAAGTAGAAGCAAGGGGCATAGTTTTGTCCATATCCTTAAAGTTCTCCCTTCAAACCTTACTCTAATAGCATCTGAACCTTTCCTTTCGTTGCGTTTCGTGCTCGGTGAAGTAAAGTGTAGACGCCTCATTTTAACTTACCACGACGCATTCTTTCTCTTTTTTCCCCTTTTTTCATGCCTTTAGAAGCAGGGCTGGAGTCGGATATAAGGAATTTGACTTCGACTCCAAGAAATTTTAACCCGATAGCAGCGACGGGCCAAATTTGTGGCTTTCCCGTGTAGCAGCGACGGGCCAAATTTGTGGCTTTATCGTGTAGCAGCGTCGGGCCAAATTTGTGGCTTTATCGTGTAGCAGCGACGGGCCAAATTTGTGGCTTTACCGTGTAGCAGCGACGGGCCAAATTTGTGGCTTTACCGTGTAGCAGCGACGGGCCAAATTTGTGGCTTTACCGTGTAGCAGCGATGGCCCAAATTTGTGGTTTTATAGTGTAGCAGCGATGGCCCAAATTTGTGGTTTTATAGTGTAGCAGCGATGGCCCAAATTTGTGGTTTTACCGTGCAGCAGCGATGGCCCAAATTTGTGGTTTTACCGTGCAGCAGCGATGGGCCAAATTTGTGGTTTTATAGTGTAGCAGCGATGGCCCAAATTTGTGGCTTTACCGTGTAGCAGCGATGGGCCAAATTTGTGGCTTTACCGTGTAGCAGCGATGGGCCAAATTTGTGGCTTTACCGTGTAGCAGCGATGGGCCAAATTTGTGGCTTTACCGTGTAGCAGCGATGGGCCAAATTTGTGGCTTTACCGTGTAGCAGCGATGGGCCAAATTTGTGGCTTTACCGTGTAGCAGCGACAGGCCAAATTTGTGGCTTTACCGTGTAGCAGCGACGGGCCAAATTTGTGGCTTTACCGTGTAGCAGCGACGGGCCAAATTTGTGCCATGATTTAAACCCCCAAAAATAGATGATACATAAACTGATCACAAATGCTTTTATATATATTATGAAATGATTTGTGTGAGTGATGATTTTTTCTCATTTTTCTCGCTTAGAGGGACCATTGATTAAGAAACATGATCCCCGCTGCAACTCCGACTCCCCTGGCCCCGTCTTCTCAAACCTTCCGGCGCCCAGGTTCACATATTTGACAAGGCTTTCGTGCCTAGGCGTTTTGGGGCATGTCCAGGGGTAGTGACATGACCCTGGTGGTAGTGTGACCCTTCCTCTGTACCGTGAATGTGAAAAAACCCTCATGAAAACTCGATTAATCTCCTTTTCAGCCTTTGGAGTCAGTTGATGTGGGAGGTGGTATTACAAGACACTTTGCTATATCACATCAGCTATTTCTAAAGATCAAAGAGGGGATCAATCGGGTTCTAATGCGTGTTTCTTTAGGTTCATGGTACAGAGGAAGGGTCAAACTACCACCAGGGTCAGAAAACTACCCCTGGAAATGCCCACAACTCCTACGAAGGCCTTGTCAAATATGTGTTTCTAGGTTCATGGTACAGAGGAAGGGTCAAACTACCACCAGGGTCATAAAACTACCCCTGGAAAAGCCCACAACTCCTACGAAAGCCTTGTCAAATATGTGTTTCTAGGTTCATGGTACAGAGGAAGGGTCAAACTGTAATGCCCCGACGAGAGCTTACTTTCCATCCTTCCTATTTCTCAACACGGCCTCTGCGTGTATCGAAATAACACGAGAAATTAATCAAGAGTGAGGGTATTCCCCGGCTGCCTGGGATTGAACCCGCGACCAGCGTGACGGGAGAGCCACTCCTTACCGAGTCGGCCAAAGAGGTACCACACTGGCTAAGTGGGTTATGGGAGGCTCGTTCATCAGGCCGTCGCCGCACTACAAAACTACCACCAGGGTCAGAAAACTACCCCTGGAAAAGCCCACAACTCCTACGAAAGCCTTGACAAATATGTGTTTCTAGGTTCATGGTACAGAGGAAGGGTCAAACTACCACCAGGGTCAGAAAACTACCCCTGAA
>NC_066562.1:315000-322500 GCF_024679095.1 Eriocheir sinensis | reverse complement strand
AAAGTCTTTCATCCATTACCTTAAAGTCTTTCATCCATTACCCCAAGTCCTTCATCCATTACCCCAAGTCCTTCATCCCTTCATAACCTTCAATAAAAGCTCTTTATCTAACACACACACACACACACACACACACACACACACACATGGTAACAAGTAACATCCGTGCATATACTTGAAGCTGTTCATTTTATGCATAATTATTACATACATGGTACATTACTCCGAGTGTCTTGGGGCGCCAGCTGGGCCGACGCACGATAACAATGATAACAATAATAATAATAATAATGAGTAGTAACTATGTACAGTGTAATCTCTTAAGTTACATCATGGCAGGGAACTTGGCTGATTTTGAACACAGGCATTTACACATTATCATCCTTATTATTTGCAATGTTTCCTTATTGGGTGAAAATACACACACACAATTATGAACATGGAGGAGGAGGAGAAGGTGGCAGGCGAGATCACAGGTGCAGCGTTTAAAAATATCTATCTGTGAACATCCTTTCCCGTTTCCCTGTGTGGCAGATGTTCCTGACACTGATGGCTCACGTCCACCTGGCCAGACAAGCGCATCACCCTGTGACAGCTGTGTCCTCATCCACCTTGGCTTTGGTCTTTGTCTGTGGGTCCATATTTTCAAACGTCTCAGGCTCCCTCTACGACTAATTCCCAAAGCCACAGAAAAGATTAACTGGGTTTTCATGGGTGATTTTCCCATTCGTGGTGCAGAAGTCGTGTTAAACTGTCACTGGGATCACAAAACACTCCATGTAAACCCCAGCAGCTTCTACGAGAGGCTTTACAAACAGGCGAACTGAGGCGTCGATACGGTTAAGAATACAGGCTCTCTCTGCAGCTCCATCTCCGTCACTCTTCTACAGGCATGTCTTCTCTTTCATACCACTGCACTCCTTTTGCCTGTACTCTCTTCAGTGTCTCTACTGCCCTGGTTGTTCCTCTCATTCTTTCACTTGTGGTTTCCTCAGTTCGTGTCACTCCACACAGCCACCACAGCATTTACATTGTCTCTTCTTCATACCACTACACTCTTTTTCCTGTACTCTCTTCAATGCCTCTACTGCCCTCATTGTTCCTCTCATTCTTTCACTCATGGTTTCCTCAGTTTTTGTTACTCCACACAGCCATCACAGCATTAACATTTCGGCCACATCCAACTCTTGCACTTTCCTCACTAACCAGGTTTCCGCTCCATACATCATTGCTCGTCACACTGCATAAAAGTCTATTCCATGCTTATGTACAACACAGGAGGGAAAGGAACATAAATCAATCAATAGAGGGATACACCAGGGGGCACGTCACCTCACCCACCCTACAACACCGAGGTTCTTCTGAGCAAATCTCCGTGCAGGCCCGACACACGCCACACGGAGGATAGGAAGTGGCTGAAGGGGGTAGGGGATGTGTATGGCAATTCAAATTTACATCCACTGTCAACCACCACACCTATCACACACACACACACACACACGCACACAAACACACACACATACAGTAAAAGGTGAATAAAAACCCAAGGAA
This sequence comes from Eriocheir sinensis, assembly GCF_024679095.1. Taxonomy (NCBI): domain Eukaryota; kingdom Metazoa; phylum Arthropoda; class Malacostraca; order Decapoda; family Varunidae; genus Eriocheir; species Eriocheir sinensis. Next base: position 320,949 of record NC_066562.1, on the reverse strand, counting down.
GCTGCCATGAACTGGGATGGAACTCAACACCTTTTTGGGCAAGTGCCAGGCACCACACCCACAGAGCCAGCCAGCCCAGGACACACGGTAGTGGAGTGGGGATAGAGGTGTGATGTGACTTGTTCCCAGCCTTACCCACCCCTTGGACATAGACCCGTATTCTCAAACGTATCTGCACCTCAGTTTGCCTGTTTGAAAAGCCTCTCGTGGAAGTTGCTGGGATTTTCATGGATAGTTTTGCGATCCTGGTCATAGTTTTACATGACTTCTGCACCACGAACGGGAAAATCACCCATGAAAACCCGGTTAATCTTCTCCGTGCCCTTGGGAAACAGTCGTCATGGGAGCCCAGTGCGTTTAACAATATGGACCACACTGTAAGGGGACCCTGGGATGAACATGAAGTGTGGTGGGTGCTCTGAGGTGCCACCCCACCCAAGACACCATCACACACACCTTATATGCATACACAATAGGGGAATATATGGGTGGATATGGGTGTTGGATGGGTGAACTGAGGTCTAACCCCACCTATCCACCCACCCACACCCACACCCACACACAGACAGACACCCACCCACCCACACAGATACAAACACAGAAATAAACACACACACACACACACACACACACACACACACACAAATATACATTATGTACACATCAAAATTACTGAGAATCACAGGACCGTGCCAACTTGTTTCTTTCTCTAGTTCTCTGTCTCTGGGTAACTGCTCATTGGTTTGCATGACAGTCTGTATTTTCAGTTTCGTCACCACCGACCGATTCAGTTGATTGTCAGCTTTGTCTGCAGGTCTGTCTGCCTTTTCAGCTTAAAAAAATATGATAATCATTTTAAAAGTCTTCATCATGAAAAATGCACAGGAATATTTTTTTCAAAGACCTCAAGTATCGTAAGTTTTTTGTCAACAATCAAAGGTATGTTATTAATGCTGGTTCTTCTTTGTCTTGACTCTGAGGTGAGAAAATGTCCAGGCCTCCCTTGCACTGTGGCAGGGTCATGCTCCGCAACAATGATCACAGTGACTAACCACTCACGGTCGGCATGACAACAGTGACTGACCAAACACCACTGGCACTACAATGGTGACGCTGCACACTGCCGGCACTACAACACAGCTTGGCGGAGACACCTTCCTGCCCACCCAAGAGTAACAAAGAGCTCGTCATAAAAGAGGCCCAAACAAATCCAAGAGTATCTATTTGCATTGGTTTATATAAATAAAAAATATAAATAATAAAAGTATAATAAAATTACCATGGAATTTAAAGAAAAGAAAATGACAATGAAACAGAAATTAAAGGGAAAGAAAATGGACAAAAATAGGATTCTTAAAACTTAGGAGTTAGTACTGCTGGCGACAGACCTTGACAGGATTTGGCTCCCCTTGAGAGAGTGTAGCGAGGTATATAACCAGAGTCGGGGTGAGCCAGAGAGTCTAGCAGCTCCAGAGAGTCTAGCAGCTCTTTCTCCATGGAGGAAAGAGAGGAGGCCAGCAGCCCTGAGTCACTGCCTGCTGCCTGGTGTTGTGCAGTCTGCGGCCAGACTCGAAGCATAGCATTATTGCAGCAGAACAACACACCCCACACCACACCACATACCCCAGACACAGAGGCAGAGTCCCAGGCCAGCACACACCCCAGACACACAGGCAGAGTCCCAGGCCTGCACACACCCCAGACACAGAGGCAGCGTCCCAGGCTGGCACACACCCCAGACACAGAGGCAGAGTCCCAGGCTGGCACACACCCTGCCAGGCAACACCTTGAGCTTCACCACAGGGCCAGCCTCAGCATGGCTGTTCCCATCCCAGCAAGTCAGCTGGAAACTCTGCATGGCCCTTTGCCTCTGGCCTTCATGTTACTACAGCACTAGTGAGCAGCTTTGTCACTGTTTGGTCTGTAACTGCCAACAAACGCACAACCCTTCTTGACTCCTGAGGTGGCAGAGTGTGAGGACAGTGTCAGAACACAGCCCAAGGAACAGCATGAGGCGAACACAGACGCCAACGCCAAGTGGCCAAGAAACATCGACAGACTTGCTGTAGTGATCCCAGTGAGCACCTTCAGCCCTGGCCAGGCCATAGGCTCAGGGTGAGCTCCTGAGACACATGATGACAGCCATGATCTTGACGGCGGGGCCCAGCTTGAGGTGCAGGAGGCTCACCAGGTCATTCTGTGTCATCATAAGCAGTGCCTCGCCGTCTATCTGCTGGTCAGCAAAGGCCGTAGCCACGTCCTCGCAGCCCGGGATGCGGCCCACCAGCTCCTCCACCTGCCCAGGACTCCAGGCCTCCACCTCCGACCGCCGTGCGTCACCCAGCGGCGCCGTCAGATGCCGGTGCCGCTCCCAGGAGTGGGGCGGCGGGGGGGCAGGGTGCGGCGTGTATCCAGGGTTGAACACGGATTGATGCACCATCATGTCCACCCCAGGGTCTGCCTGGGGGGCTGCCACTGCTGCTGCTGCAGGGGGCTGCTGGGGCAGGGGGCCCACCACAGGGGGTTGCTGACCACTGGAGGTAGAGGGGGATGGGGTGCTGGGGGGCATAGTTCCTTGGGGCGGCATCCCTGAGTTGGGTGGAGGTGGGGCGAGGGGACCACCAGGGACCATGACCCGGGGGTCCTCAGAGGCCAGCTTGGGCACCTTCTGGGGGCGGTTGGGCTCCGGTGGACTCAGTTCATCAAAGAACTTCCTGCGCTTCCTGACACGCTTCTTGTGGCCGTCAGCCTCGTCCAGGTCGTGGGCAGCTGCGCCTTTGGCTGACCCACAAGGCCGCAGGTCGAGGCGCACCTTGGGGGCGGCCACCTTGCACTTCTTTCTCTCAGGCGGCTGGCTGAGGCGGTCAGTGATGAAGGCGTCGGAGTCCTTGGCCAGGTTCTGCAAGGAGTAGGGGCAGCCGTAGGCCGTGTGGTGCGTGGTGTAGACTGGCCCCTTAACGTGACCCACGCCCTTGCAGCCCGGGGTGCCGCAGCCAGTGCCGGCATCCACATCCTCCGCCTGCTGCTCCGGCGTGAGGGGCGGCTGCAGGGGGTGGCAGGTCTTGGCGCACCAGGAGGGCGGGTGCAGGTCGGGGGAGTCGTCGTCCACCCACAGATCATACTCGTCACCCCAGCCATCGAAGTGCACCTTGACCTGGTAGTCCTGCGTGTCGGCCACGGTGGCCACGCGCACCAGTGAGGGGTTACGGCGGTCCACGGCCTCCACCTTCATACCCTGCCTGAAGCCCCGCGGCGGCCGCGTCTTGAAGGCGCGCGCCGGCACGGCCATTGAGTTGGTCTCCTGGAGGTACTCGTGCCAGTTGAAGCTTTCGGGGCTGGGGTAGTTGTTGGGGGGATGCAGCACCACGCCCGCCTCGCTGCACCAGCCCACCGGGTGGATGTATGGCGAGGATACCTCGCTCCACACATCGTAGGCCTTCTCCCACCCGTCAAAGTGGATCAGCACGCGGTTGTCCAGCACATCGGCCACCGTGGCCACGCACACCCACGCGTTCTTGCGGTCCTCGGCCTCCAGCTTCATGCCCACCCTGAAATTGTTGGGCGTGACCACTGAGGGTGCTGCCCGGCCCGTGAAGGCCTGCCGTGGTGCAGTCTGGGCTTTGCAGTGCTCCAGGTACGCCTTCCACGAGAACCCCAGCACCCCCAGCGGCGGCTCCAGCTGGCGGCCGTTCTTCTCACACCAGCCGGCCGGGAACATGTTGGGCGAGTCCGCGTTGAGCCAGAAGTCGTGCTGCTCCGAGTAGCCGTCAAAGTGCAGGCGCAGGCGGTGCCCAATGACCTCAGCGACTGTCATGACGCAGAACAGGGACTGGTGGGCGGGGTCGATGGCCTCCAGCTTCATCCCCGTCCGGAACAGGTTGCGCCCAAAGGGGAAGGGCTCAGGCCACAGCTTTAGGGGCGCGGCCTTGGCCAGCCCCTTGGCCCGCCCGCAGTGTTCCAGATACTTCACCCACGAGAAGCTGCTCTTCCCATCCTGCCAGGGGTGCTGGAAACGGCTACCACCCTCCTCCTCCTTGTCCTCCTCCTCGCCGCTCCCCGCCTCCTCCCCATCACTCCCGTCCCCTCCGGCCTGCTCCTCCTCTCCTGCCTTCTCCAGCTGACGCAGCCTCCGCCTCCTCTGCCGCTCCTTTTCCAGCCGCTGGCGTTCCTTCCCCCACTCCAGCTCACGCGCATCATGCTCCTGCAGCACAGAGGGGGATGAGGGGGGAGGGGAGGGAGTGGGGAAGGGAAGAAAGGAAGCAAAAGAAATGACGAGAAATGAAGAAGGGAACAATGGAGGGAAGGAAAAGTAAGAAGTGAGAGGGAGAAAAGTAAAGAGTAAAAGGAAGAATGGAGGGAAGAAAGAAAGTAAGAGGAAGAAGCAAGAAGGAGAAAAGGTAAGGGAGTAAAATGAAGAATGGAGGGAAAGAAAGGAAAAGTGAGAGGTAGAAAAGTAAGGGAGTAATGGGAAAGAAGGAAAATAAGGGGAAAACTACTAATACTAATACTATGAAATGCCTTTACTACATACAAATGTACACACACACACACACACACACACATATCATCCCAAACAATCTTTCCACAGAGAAGCAGAGTTTTATAAATCACTGACAATTATTATGAAGTCATTGTGTAGTATGAAAAAGTCATGAACACACACACACACACTCTCTCTCTCTCTCTCTCTCTCTCTCTCTCTCTCTCTCTCTCTCTCTCTCTCTCTCTCTCTCTCTCTCTCTCTCTCTCTCTCTCTCTCTCTCTCTCTCTCTCTCTCTCTCTCTCTCTCTCTCTCTCTCTCTCTCCCCAACCAGCAAAAATTATACAAAGCTTTCACACACACACACAAAAAAAAAAAAAAAAAAGGAAACTGCAAAAAAGACAGGTGATTTAACCATGACACACACACACACACACACACACACACACACACACACACACACACACACACACACACACACACACACACGGGTCAACACTCACATCGCCACACGCCGTCGAACAGAAGCTGCTATCCCTGAAGAACTCGGAGCTCAGTCCATAGCAGCCACAGTTCTTGCAGCAGCAGATATCATACGACTCCTTCCCGCTCCTGTTACCCTGCGGCTCCGAGTCCTGTGAATTATCCGAGAATATGTCCTCGTCCTTCACTATGTCCCTGTAGTTCGGTTTCCGTGCGTGGTGTCTCGTTGAAGCGACCTCCGTCCTCTTGATCTGCTGTATCTTGAGCTCCTCCAAATCCCGGTCCTCCACGATCTCCACCGCGTTGAACTCATTGACCTTAAACTTGAGCTCGCTTCCGTCCATCTTCCCGACGCCGTCCTCCCACTTGAGAAGGTCCGAGAACTTGACCAGCTCGGGTTTGAGGTCTTCGCTGGTCTTGGGGAGGAATGAGGTAGTAGTAGTAGTAGTCTCCACGTCCTCTATTTTCACCTTCACCTCCTCGGTCCCCGCTGGGCTTAGGGGCTGCGGAAAAGGTTTTGCGAGAATGGTTTGAATCTTTTCTCCTCCTCCTCCTCCTCCAGCCTCCTCCTCCTCCTCCTCTAAGCTATATGTGAGAGGAGGGCTGAGTATATTGGGGGTGTGAACCTCCTCCCCCACTTCCTCCTCTTCAAGCACATCCCCCAGGGTGCTCACAGCCCTCTGAAGTAGGTCCTCCTTGTCCCTGGAACATAAAATAAGTAAATGAATAAGTAAATAAACATAGTAAGAAATATAGAACAGAAAGTCAGTACCACTGAGTAAGAATGTGAGCGAGGTATGAAGATAGCTGAGAGGAATGAGGGTGAGTGAAAACAAAACTAATAAAAATGGCTTAACCCGTGGGCTTTGGCTATGGGAAAGCCGAGAAGTGGCCAAGAAACGACAATATTACACTGCATTTTGAGACAAAGAAAAGAACATGGAACGTACATCGGAGTACTCCTCTCATAACCATAAATATTTACT
>NC_066562.1:145000-312500 GCF_024679095.1 Eriocheir sinensis | reverse complement strand
GAGAGAGAGAGAGAGAGAGAGAGAGAGAGAGAGAGAGAGAGAGAGAGAGAGAGAGAGAGAGAGAGAGAGAGAGAGAGAGAGAGAGAGAGAGAGAGAGAGAGAGAGAGAGAGAAACACAAATGGCAATGGAGCATAACTTAATACTTTCAAAGTAAACTGTAAAAAGGGAAAAAAAGTGTTGTACCTTCCCCGTGATGATGCTTATGGTCGCGGCGCCTGTCTTGGCGAGGGGGCTGGCACCCTTCACCCCCCCCGCCGACGCAGTCTGGAGGAGGAGGGGCTGAGGGGAGGCATGTCCTTCCTTCTTGCCACTGGGGTTACTGCCGCCACTCACGCTACTGTTGGTCCCCGCCCCGCTACCCCCAAGGCCTGCCCCCCCCACCCCTGAACCTGCCCCTGCCTGTAGGAGAGCGCTGTAGGAGAGAACCGCCTTGTTGCTGACCCCCGTGCGGACCTGTGGAGGATAATAATAAGGTGTTAGGTTGGTATTGTCAGGCGTTTCCACCCCTCACGTCAACTACAAAGTGGTGTTGTGAAACGATTTACTATAGCGGCGATATATAGTCACGATGTGAGATGGCCTTAATTTGAGTGTGATATGTGGTGTGACTGTGATATGGCTGGGTGCAATGTGGAGTATCCGAGTATGGTTTGGGACAATGTTAGCCCTCTTCCAGTCTCTCGGTACTAGCACAAGGGAAGGTACCGAGAGACTGGAAGAGGGCTAACATCGTCCCAATACATAAAGGAGGAAGTAAGGAAGACCCGTTGAACTATAGGCCAGTGTCATTAACAAGTGTAGTAGCAAAGATGTGTGAGAAAATTATAAAAAACAGATGGGTGGAGTATTTAGAAGAAAACAGTATATTAACAAATAGCCAATTCGGATTCAAAGGAGGGCGGTCTTGTGTAACTAATCTGATCAGCTTCTATTCAAGAGTAATTGATATAATACAGGAGAGAGGTGGTTGGGCAGATTGTGTGTATCTGGACTTAAAGAAGGCGTTTGATAAAGTACCACACAAGCGATTAATATGGAAACGTAATCATGTTGGAGGTCTGGGTGGTTCAATATTGGATTGGATTATGGACTTTTTGACAAAGAGAGAAATGAGAACAGTAATCAAGAATAATAAATCAAGCTGGATGGAAGTGACGAGTGGAGTCCCCCAAGGATCGGTGCTGGCTCCGATTATGTTTGTAATTTATATTAATGACATGACAGAAGGGGTGACAAGCTATATGAATATGTTTGCTGATGATGCTAAAATAATGAGGAGGGTGGCTAATGAAGATGACTGTGTAGCCCTGAGCCAAGATCTCGATAGAATAAGCGAATGGTCACACAAATGGGAAATGACATTCAATACAGAGAAGTGTAGCGTGATGGAGTTTGGTAAGAGCAGTAGACGAATATCGGGGAACTACTCTGAGTAATGAAAGAATCATGAAAAAAACTGAAGAAAAAGATCTGGGAGTGATCATAACAGATAAGTTATCCTTTGGAAAACATACAATCTTCTTAGAAACATAAAAGCAGCATTTACATATTTAGATGAAGAAATGGTGAAGAAACTAATAACATCGATGATACGTCCAAGACTGGAATATGCAGCATTAGTGTGGTCACCTAGATTGAAGAAAGAAATTAGAAAGTTGGAAAGAATACAAAGAGCAGCGACTAAATTACCGGAAACTCTGAGAGAACATACTTATGAAGATAGACTGGAGAAATTGGGACTAACAACACTGGAGAACAGAAGAGAAAGAGGGGACCTAATAGCAACTGAGCATTGAGCATTGAGGGATTGGAGAAATTGGACAGGGAAGACCTAGTGGTACATGACAGAAGTGTGACAAGAGGCAATGGTAAGAAATTGAAGAAGAGCAACTGTAGGAGAGACATCAAGAAATACAGTTTTCCATACAGAAGCATAACAACATGGAACGGACTTGACAAGGAGACTGTGTGTGCAAAAACGATTCATGAATTTAAAGCCAAACTGGATAATAAGCGTTATGGAGACAGGACAGCACGAGCCTAGTACGGTTATTTTCCTGTATTTCAAAACTAGGTAAATACAACTAGGTAAATACATACAAACAATTCTTCCTTAGTCTTTTTTTTTCCTTTTCCCTCCTTGTTCTCTCTCTCTCTCTCTCTAATTCCTTGCTCCATCTCCTCCATTCCTTCAATTTTCTCTCCACTTGTTCTTCCTTTAATCTCTTTTCCTTCCTCTCTTTCCCTTCTTTTCTTCCACTGTTTCTTCTTTCCTCCTTTCATTCTTTACTCCCTTTTCTTCTCTCCTATCCTCCTATTCCCATTTCTCTCGTCTTCCTTTAGTTACTCCTTCGTTTTCCCTCCTCTCCGACATATACTCTCTCTCTCTCCTCTGTTTTTATCACTTGTTATGTTTTGTGGCTTTTCTTGTGTTATCTTTCTGTTTTCTTGTTTTCCTTTCGATTTTCCACACATTTTTTTCCTATTTTTTCCCATTTTCCTTCGCTTTTTTTCGGTTCTCTCTTACGGGTTTCTGATGAACTTTACTCCTTTAATTTTGGCTTTCATCTCTTTCCTCTTCTTCTGTGCCTATGGGTGAGTGGAAGGACTGCAGGTGAGAGCTACTGGGTGAGTGGAATGGGTACAAGCTAGTTACTTGGGTGAGTGGAATGGGTACAAGCTAGTTACTTGGGTGAGTGGAATGGGTACAAGCTAGTTACCTGTGTGACTGGAATGAATACAAGCTAGTTACCTGTGTGACTGGAATGAATACAAGCTAGTTACCTGTGTGACTGGAATGAATACAAGCTAGTTACCTGTGTGACTGGAATGAATACAAGTTACCTGTGTGACTGGAATGAATACAAGCTAGTTACCTGTGTGACTGGAATGAATACAAGCTAGTTACCTGTGTGACTGGAATGAATACAAGCTAGTTACCTGTGTGACTGGAATGAAAACAAGCAAGTTACCTGTGTGACTGGAATGAATACAAGCAAGTTACCTGTGTGACTGGAATGAATACAAGCAAGTTACCTGTGTGACTGGAATGAATACAAGCTAGTTACCTGTGTGACTGGAATGAATACAAGCTAGTTACCTGTGTGACTGGAATGAATACAAGCTAGTTACCTGTGTGACTGGAATGAATACAAGCTAGTTACCTGTGTGACTGGAATGAATACAAGCTAGTTACCTGTGTGACTGGAATGAATACAAGCTAGTTACCTGTGTGACTGGAATGAATACAAGCTAGTTACCTGTGTGACTGGAATGAATACAAGCAAGTTACCTGGGTGACTGGAATGAAAACAAGCAAGTTACCTGTGTGACTGGAATGAATACAAGCTAGTTACCTGTGTGACTGGAATGGGTAGAAGAGTTTGCCTGAACTAGAGGACTTGGAACACTTTTTGCTACATTGAACAATACCCAGTACTAACGCAGCCACACCAAGAAAACAAGGTGGACATTTTAGAGGAACTATCATTACTTAAAAAAAAAAACTAGACCCAACAGAAAGTGAAGTCAAGAAAGACCTGATCAGAAGAATGTGGAAGAAGAGAGCCAAGTTAAGTGGTAAAGAAAACTGACTTACAATACACAAGTTACTGGATCCCTCCCATGCACCAGACCAAACACAGATGGGGAGGCGTTGCAGAGCTTTATCCCCAGACCCACTACTACCACTACTACTACTACTACCTGGGTGAGTGGAATGGGTATGAGAGATTTACCTGGGTGAGTGGAATGGGTACAAGGCGCGGTGATATGCCCTTGCCAGCTCCGGGGGAAGGCGATGAGGATGGTTGGGGGACCTTGGATGTGTGGAGGATGACTGGCGGGTGAGGTGAAGCGCCCTGGGATGTGTTGGGCCGCAGGACAGGAGCCGAGCCAGACAGTCCCCCACTGGCCCCCAAAACAGTGATGGTGGCGGCACTGGGTGAGGTTGCGGGCCGGGTGATGCCTGGGGGAAGGGGGGAAAGGGGGGAGATTAGGGTCATTAGCTTGGTCTAGAGAGAGAGTGAAAATCAACTTTATTTAAGGAGGAGGAAGGAGGAGGAGGAGGAGGAGGGGAGAGAAGGGGAGGAGGAACAGCTGGGAGGGAAGAAACGAGGAAAGGAAGAGGAGGAAGAAGAGAAGGGAGGGAATAAGGGAGGAGAGGAGTGAGTGAGAAGTGGAGGAAAGAGTGGGAGAGAGGAGTGAAGGAGTGAGAGAGGAGAGGAAGGGAAGAAAGGAGAGGCGAGAGAAAAAATGGACGAATGAAAAAAAATGGAATGCTCTCCCTCTCTCCCTCGAGGGAGTTGCTGTTTGAGATTAAGAAGGAGGTAGAAAAAATAGGAGAGGAAGGGAGGAGACAGGATGAGAATTTTTAGTAGTAGCTGCAGTAGTAGTATAGTACTACCGCCTCTAAATGAGGGCCAGGGTGTGGTTGGGGCGGGGCATCTGCTGTCTCCAGTGCTGTCACATCTCCATAGAAACACTTGACACATGACTCATGTCAGGCTGGGTCGGTGGGAGTGCTGCCACTCGTGAGAGGTTTAACATTTATTTTTATTAAGAAAATATATTTTCTACTTTTGTTCCTTCAAACTATCTGATAAATAGTATTGTTATTCTCCTTATCAACCTTAGAACTGCAGCCAAAGTTAAATAAAAGTAATAACTTTTCTTAGCACCACTGTAAAATATGTATGCCACATTTCTTAATCGCCGTATAAATATCATACACTTAAATAGTTTACTTTTCTTTGATATATCATAATATCTACGTTAAACTTGTATTGGTGTGTGTTTTATCATTTGTGATGCCTTTACATATATCACAGAAGCTACGCATTGCGGGTTTGGGAGACCTGGCAAGGCTGGTCACAGGCCCCACCCAGCCCTTACCCCACCACAGCCCTCAGTTAAGGATGGCACTACTATAACAGTTGCAGTAGTAGTAGTAGTAGCAGTAGTAGTAGTAGTAGTAGTAGTAGTAGTAGTAGTAGTAGTAGTAGTAGTAGTAGTAGTAGAAGTAGAAGTAGCAGTAGAAGTAGTAGTAGAAGTAGTAGTAGAAGGAGTAGAAGAGGAGGAGACAAGATGGGAATAATATTTTCTTACAGCTGCATAATTTTCAAACCCTCCTCCTCCTTCTCCTCCTCTTCCTCCTCAACCCTAAGCTTCTCCCGTCCCTCCAAGACTCACCCGAGGACACCATGACATTCGTGTGAGCCTTGCGGACGATGGGCGTTGAGCTGCTGGACTTTGCAGTGACGGTGGTGACGGGGGAAGCCATGACCGGCCTGGGGCTTGATACCGTCGCTGTGCCGCATCGCATTGGCGCCACGCTCACTGCTGTTGCCACCACGGGCCGCCCAGTTGCCATGGTGACGACGGCAGTGCTCTGGGGTGAGGCAGGGAGGGGGTGAGGTGAGGTGATGGCTGTATGAATGTGTGAGTTTGCAAATAAGACAGGTGAAGGTAAAACAAACAAGCAAAATGGTCAGGAAGGGTGTGAGGTGAGGTGACAGCTGTGTGAGTGTGGGGGTTTGCACAGGAAGACAAATAAAGGTAAAACAGACAAATAAGATGGTCCACAACACGCTGCCATCACAAAAGCATACAGAGGGACACATAATTCTACTGTTTTTGCTTTTCCCTTCATGTTTTTGGCCTTGAGCTGCTTCCTTTAATGTACAAAAAAGCAGAAAAATGATCCCTAGTAGTTGAAGGAATGTCCTGATACTCCCCCATGAAAAGACTTACTCACAGAAGAGAGGAAATACACACAATGCAAAATATAGATAAATACAGAGAGTAGATCGATGGATTCAGGGTTGTATGGGTTGAAGTGTTCTCAGGTTTGGTTAGTCACTGAAATAACAATATATAATCAAACAAAGCTAACCGACAACTACCCCCTATACCCCAAACAACAAGAGATACTGACGCTGGTGCTACTGCTGTTCTTCCTGCCAGCGGCCAGCGTGCGGGAGGCAGCCATGGACACAGCGCCCCGGGATGCCCTCGGCCCAGATCCCAAGACTGAGATGGAGTTCAGCTTAGCCGTCAGTGGGATGAAGTGGGCCGGACCGGTGCCCCCGCGGCCACCCACCAGTGTTGCCACCCGCCCTGTCCCATCGCCTGTCTGTGGGCGCGAGACTCAGGTTAACATAAGAGGGAAGGGAAGGGAGGGTAGGTGAAACATGGCCATCCTGCTCAGGGGTGTGGAGTCAGATAGGGAAAATTTTGACTCCGACGACTCCAGGAAATTTTAAGGTTGAGACTGTGACTAACTCCTTCCCCCTTCCCCTATTGTGCAGTACAGTGGTAAGCAAATCAAACCATACCACACCTAGCCACACGACATCATATGTAGGAGTCGGAGTTGGAGACATCTTTACCGACTTCCACTCCAATTTCAACTCCGGCCAAAAGTAGGTGATTCCAGTGACTCTGACTCCATCTCCGACTCCACACCCCTGCTCCTGCTGTGCTGTGGGTGGAGGAGGTTTATGGGAAGGAGGGAGGGAGGGTACAACATGGGTGTTTTTTGGAATACACTGGACTATGCAGACTTGTAGGTAGGTACTGTCAGACACTTCCACCACACACATCAACTATTTCCAAAGTCCAAAAAGGAGATCAGTCAGGTTCTAATGAGTGTTCTTTTGGATTCATGGTACAGAAGAAGGGTTAAACTACCAGACGGGTCTTAAAACTACCTCTAGAAATGCCCAAAACTCCTATGAAGCCTCTAAGTGTGCTTGGGAACCGAAATGTTTAAGAATATGGCTTGTAATGACTCCCAGGTCTCAGAGGAGGTCAATACACACTCAACAGCCATGCATTGTTGAGAGTCTGAAGAATGGATGTGAGGGAAGGAAGGAGAGCTGGGACAGGGCAAGAGGGAAGGTGAAACTTATAGTACTAGAGCAATCCTTCTATTTTCTTTTGACCTGTTTAACTAAAATCATATTAGTTAAACATTATAAATACCAAACATTTTTCCCACATAACACACACACACACACACACACACAGAGGGACCTGGATAAAATATGGGAGTGGAGTGGTACATGGCAGATGGAGTTCAACCTCGGGAAATGTAAAAAAAATAGAATTTGGTAGGGGAGGAAGAAGATGTGAATATGATTATAAGATGGGACGTGAGATAATATGCAGAGGAGTGGAAGAAAAAATTTGGGAGTGACTGTCTCAGAAAACATGTCACTGGACAAACACATCAACAGGATAACGGGACAAACTGAATTTGCTGAAGAACATTAAGGATGGCATCTGTGTATTTGGATGAGGAAATGATGAAGGAAATAATAGTTACAATGATAAGGCCAAGGTTGGAGTATGCAGCAGTGGTCTGGTCTCCTCACAAAAAGAAGAACATAAGAAAGCTGGAAAGAGTGCACAGAGTGGCAACTAAAATGCTACTGGAACTTAGAGATCGGACTTATGAGGAGAGACTCAATAGTATGGGGCTCACAACCCTGGAGAGAAGAGAAAGAGGAGACCTGATAACGGTGTACAGGGTGGCGAGCGGAGTGGAGCATTTGGACAGAGAGGACCTGTGTGTGTGGAACGAGAGAGAAACGAGAGGACATGGAAAGAAGTTGAGGGCGACCACGTGTAGGCGAGATGTGAAAAAGTTTAGCTTTCCAAACAGAAGCATTGAGCTATGGAATAGGCTGGAGGAGGAGGTGGTTTGTGCAAGAAACATTCATGATTTTAAGGAAAAGTTGGACAAGAGAGGATATAGAGATGGAACGGCACAAGCGTAGCTCTCTTCCTGTATGTCAACTAGGTAAATACAACTAGTAAATACACACACAAACTCCTTTGCCCTCATTCCACTCATGTTTGCTTTGCGTGTTTTTCTTCCATTTTGTTCTTTCTTGTTCTTCTTTACCAATTCTTTCTTGCTTATCTTTTCGTCCCCATGATCTTTTTTTTATATTTCTCTTATTATTATCTCGTGCTGTTTCTTCTTCTTCTTCTAATACACTAACAATAATAATAGTAACACTAATACTAATCTAATAATAACACAAATCCTGCCGCCTCACTCACCCTGTCTTGCTGTAGCTGTAGGTAGAGGAACTTCTGCGGCTCCTTGCCCTTGCCATCCACCTTACCGGGAGGCTTCTCTGGCTGAGGTTGGTCAGCCATTGTGACTTCTACATCCCTTGCTGGAAGACAAAAGGACATATTATCAAACGTTTTGACTCCTCAGTTCACGTTTTAAAACAACTCTCGTAGAAGTTGCTGGGCTTTTCATGGGCTGTTTTGTGGCCCTGGTGATAGTTTTACATGGTTTTTGCTTCTTGTATTGAAAAAAACGCCCATGAAAATCTGATTAATTTTCTGTGGCCTCAGGAAATAGTCATAATGGGAACCTGATACCTAAAAGAATATGGACCAAAATGGCATTAATGATCAACAAAACAGCGACACTAAACAAAACAGAAAAAAATAATAAAAGAAATCATCAATTATTGTCGCTAAATAAAGACAAAACAAAAAGAAATGACTAGATAAAATAAATATATAATTAAATAAATGAATAAAACAAAAAAGTAACCTAATCTTCACTAACACAGCAGAACAGACTATAGAATATACCAGAGAGCCAGATCAACTTAATACCTTCACACGTTGCAAAAAAATAATAATAATAATAAATAAAAAATAGGAGTAAGTTCCTTTATTTATATTCTTAGGCAAGGAAAGCACTAACACATGAAGAGAATGAAATGGATGTCTAAACATGAAAATCCACATATATTAAATATATACCTTCACAAGCTGTCAAAGCTACAATATATGAACAAGTTATATCAATTACTTTTTACAGCATCTCTCTAAGGCAAGGAAGTCAATAACCTAACCTTTACTAACACAGCAGAACAGACTAAAGATGAATAAACACAAAAAAAGCCACATCAACTCAATACCTTCCAAAGCTGCCAGAATATAAAAACAAAAAACAAAACAGGAGTAAGTTAAATTAAGTACACTCTGAGGCACGGAAAGCACTAACAGTAGGACAGAACAAACTAGGCATCCAACCATGAGAACCTATATAAGTTTAGTATCTTAACAAGCTGTCAAACTCAAAATGCAGGGGTTCATTATATCAGTTACTTTTTTCATTATTTCTAATAGGCAAGGAGGGCACTAACCCAACCTTCACTAACACACCACAACAAACTACCTAAGCTAGATGAACAAACATGAAAATCCACAAACACTTAAACCTTCACAAGCTTCCACAATCCCAAAACAAGTGCACATTTTTTTTTCTGTCTTGGTCAATACCTGGCTTGGCCCACCCAAGGTCAATGCCTCCTGAACTGGGTTTACAACTATTAGAACCATCAGGTCATGTTAGGTCAATGGAAACGTTCTTCATGGCCCGTGTTCGAGGTGTGAGGGTCATGGTGGCTGCCTGGGGTGCGTGATATCAGGTTTCCAAGGTTTGCAATGTGCCAAATGGGTCGTAGATACAATGCAGGCCTGGGGGGTGTCACTTGGTGGATAAAACCTTGACCGTGGAGTGTTTTATATCCCATTCCACTCAGTTACTCGTGATGTGCCGATATTTAAGCTGGTTAGTGCCTGGGTGCTCGCCCAACTCCATATTACAGAGGAATTATCCAGCCTCTGGGGACCCTCTGCCACCCCCCCTCCACGGCCTGCCAGCCAACAAGTTTTTCCATGTTTTCAGCCATATAATCACGCTTCGGGGGATATTACCACATCCATATGAATCAATAGTACTGTAAGAAGGCAGTTACGTATGTTGTAATCATTGGGTCGCCGCGGATGTGGAATGATAATGATTTTTGTTGGAATCATCAAGCCACCGCTGGCCCTCTGCCACCCCCCCTCCACGGCCTGCCTGCCACCCAGTCTTTCCATGTTTTCAGCCATATATTCGAGCCTCGGGGGAAATTACTGCAACCATATGAATAAATAGTCCTGTAAGAAGGTATTTACGGATGTTATGATCATTGGGCCACGGTGGAAGGGGAGAGATAATGATTTTTGTTGGCGAGAAGTCATACTGCCCGCGACGAGGCCTGCATCAGCTGATCCCAGGTCGGTGTTCTCAGACGCCTCCGCCTCTCACACCAACTATTTTCAAATGCCAAAAAGGAGATGAGTCGGGCTGTCATGAGTGTTTTTTCAGGTTCAGTTTTACAAAGGAAAGGTCAAACTAACAGCAGGGTCATGAAAGCACCAACGGAAAGGCCCACAACCCCGAGTAAAGCCTTGTCAAATGTGAGTGTGAGCGGCGAAGTGCTCGAGGATGTGCTCCCCAGCCTGGCCCTGTCCCTTGCACATTTCACACAAGAACAACGTGGAGACTCACCCCAGGACGCACACACCACGCACACTAGATGGACCACACCCTGAAAATGCCAAAACGAGCACTAGGCAATGGTAACAAGCGATATATACCGAGTTATTAGGAAAAGAAGAGGAGGGCCAGGACGCCTACCTCACCGTGGGCCAAGAGTCACTCCGGGGAGGTAAATGGAACAGCCAGATGCTTCCCCAAATATCTCTCATTTTCCTATTTCCTTATCCTCCCCAGCTCGCTTGGACTCCAAAACCTTCATAAATACGAGTTTTATGCCATGATTGATAGGCCTGCAAGCTGTGGGAGGTGCAGGAAGGCTATTTGGGTTATGTGAAAAAGGTCCCTCGAGCCTACCCCCAGCGAGAGAATGGCGGGTTTGGCTTCCCGCTCTGCCTGCCTAACATGCTTTTCAGCCTCATGATATAACCAGCGCCTCTCCATCACCATTTTCCCCGTCATATATTTCATTTGGGCAACATACTCCTGCTGCCACGCCTCCGTCAGTGTGCAGGCCCCATGTCAGACAGTGGGGGTATAATTTTACAATGGGTGTGTTGCAGTTTTCTTGTCCATACGTATTTTTACAATACTTTCAGTCTGCGAGATTAAACCAGCCTCGAAGTGACTCAGATTGCATAGAAATGGTAGAACAGGTCGACTTGTTATAATTTAGTGCCGTCCGGAAACTCAGGACAGGTATTAGGCAACACCTGTCATAATGTCCCTTGTCCAGCTTGCAATGTGCGAAATTATACCTGCCTGAGGCCTGAACGGGTCATGTTATCTAGCTAGCAAGCCTGTACAAGATAACCACACGTCTGGGGAGGGTAATAGGCTCTTCTGTCACCACATGGATGCATCTCCTCGCCTGCAATTAAAGGCTGAAATATTAAATCTGTTTAGGAGTACATGTTGCACAGATTCCTCGTCACGTATAGGGTATAGGAAGCCAACCTCATAGATAACAATATATAATACGAGTCACTGCTTTCACGTACACTAGCCATCGAGGGTGTTGTATGGGCGAGTATATTATTTTAATGCATGTTATATTGGTATATGGGAAGATATATTACAGGTTGGCTATTGGGGATCGAGGACATATTGGAAAGGTTTCTCGTCATGTAGGAAGTCAACCTCATAGATAACACAATATATATAGCTACAAGCCATGCACTGCTTTCCCACTAACCAACGAGAGTGCCGAATGGAAGTATGATGAATATTCTACTGGTACTATTGAGAGGAAATAAAGGTATTGGGGAGGATCGACATGTTGGGCAGGATTCTCGTCTTGTAGGACTTTAGATCTGTTCATCTTGGGTCAAAGAAAAGCATATGCAAGGCCTAATAAGAGGCTAATAAGATACATATTACTTTCATTGCCTTATAAGGACAATCCTTACAATTGTTATACCGTTCAAAATGCAATGATTCCCAAGGCTGCCAACTGTAAGCCCGTGGAAGCCCTGAACAAAGAAGGAAAAATCATGAAAGGATACAAGGGATGGAAGATCAAGGTGTAAAGGCCTAAAAAGTTATATAATGCGTCAGAGGCCTACAGAAGAAGAAGAAGACACAGTAATCCAAACACCTCAGTGCCGTTGGAAAGACCACGTACCAACATTAGTCTTCTTTTGAGCTGTTATTCCTCTTTGTATCGAATTAGGTTCTCCTTGGTTCTTCTTCACACTTATATGTTTCACTCTGCACACTTATATACTTCACTCTGCACTGAGCTTTGTTTTTTTGTACATTACACATATCATATTAAATTGTTTTCCTACTTCGTTCTTTTCCCTTTTGTGCCCTTTTGCTCGTTTTCTACAATTATACTTGTTTTTTTATTTCTCTTTAACTGGTCCTTTTTTTTTCCCAACATTGCTCTCTGTTTCTTCCAATTACTTCTTCTACGGTTGTGTTCTAAGCTAAAAATTCACTCTCTCGTGAAGGCCTTTGTTTCCTCTTGCACTACAATTTTAACGTTGATTCTTTTGCTGTTCCTGCTGTTTATCATCTCTCGAGGCCATTAATTGTTGGCAACATATTTCTTGATTTCTTTTAGGTTCTCCCGGATACATATCTGTTCCAATCATTTTCAAGATTTTCTCTCCTCTTCGATCCGGGTATTTCATTTTCCATGTAGATGTTGTTCTGTCCTCTGCTATACCATCTTTTTAGCCCATCTTTCCTCGCTTAGCCCTTCAATTTTCTTCATGAAACCCATTTTGCTCCATCTCCTGAAGACTGCCGTTGCAAAGGCTACCAACATCAGTCGATTTGTTTACTATTTTCTATACTTTGTTTCTTGCATCGCGAATCAGTCTATTAGATTAAGACAACAAAGCGCGCCACCTCAGCTATTCCCACAACCATAAACTGATGAAAAACACCATTGGTTGTCATGTTGGGGAGTTTTATTGTATGGGGTGCAGCGTTCCTGTATGTACGATAATCACTCCAAAATACGAGATTCAAAGCAGCTTACAGACCGTCGATTTATCCTTCCCATGAATGTAAAATGCATCAATAATCAAATTTCTAACAGCTAGTTTGATTGATTACCGTTACTGGTGTGGATACGAAAGTTTTGGGTTGGAAACGGAACAATACAATGTGCTGAATAAGGCAACGCTGATAACCCTTCCTTCTCATTCATTCTAAGCCACACTTCAAGATCATTGTACTTATACCAGTCGTTTAGCCCCCCACAAAAAGCAGATTGATTGATTGATAATTTATTGTTGCAGGTAAACAACAAGGGAGAAGGTTGATTGATAATTTACTGTTTAATTATTATGCCTGGGGGAAGGGATGGCATATGCTCATCCCTTCTCCTTTGTTGTGAAAATCAACAAAAACTTAAGTCAATCAATCGATATATAACGATGTCCTTGGTTACGTTGGATGGCTTTTCTAGTGTAGATTTTTTGTTAGTTTTGTATTTTGTATGTTAGTTTTCCATCAGCATTTTGAGTGTGTAATTCCACCATACTTAATAGATGTGTGTGTAATGAACAAAACTATGCTATCATCAAATGAATGACTTTGCAACCTTATAATGTACAAGACATCTATACTCTTTCATGAGGGCAGTGATTAGGCTTCCTTTTCCTTATCAGTTAGTTTTTGCCCTTACGCTGCTTCCTTTGCTGTAAAATAAAAGGCATGTGGCCCAGTCTGAATTATAATAAGCATCATGGTTGTGGGGAAGGGGACAGAGCTGGGTCATACTACATTTCCGTGTAATGCTGACCTGCCTGATGGGCGAGCCTCCCATAACCCACTTAGCCAGGGGGGTACCTCTTTGGCCGACTGGTAAAAGAGTGGCTCTCCCGTTCGTGGGTTCGATCCCCGGCGCTGGCAAAACCTTTCTTTGTCTGGATTAATTTCTCGTGTGTTTCGTTACACGCAGAGGACGTGTGTGAGTGTAGAAGAAAACAAATCCTGGCATTTCATCCGGACCCACGCACACACATGACAAGGCTTTCATAGGAGTTGTGGGCTTCCAGTAGTAGTTTTATGACCCTGGTGGCAATTTGACCCTTCTTCTGTACCATGAACCAAAAAAAGAAAAAAAAGGATTAGAACCTAACTAATCTACTTTATGGCACTTGGGAATAGTTTTATGACCCTGGTGGCAGTTTGACCCTTCTTCTGTACCATAACCTTAAAAAATATGCATTAGAACCTAACTAATCTACTTTATGGCACTTGGAAATAGTTTTATGACCCTGGTGGCAGTTTGACCCTTCTTCTGTTCCATGAACCAAAAAAAAAAAAAAAATGCATTAGAACCTAACTAATCTATTTTATGACCCTTGGAAATAGTTTAATGACTCTGGTGGCAGTTTGACCCTTCTGTACCATGAACCAAAAAAAAAAAAAAAAAAAAAAAAAAAAAATGCATTAGAACCATATAATCTACTTTTTGGCCATTGCAAATAGTTGGTGTGAGGGGTGGAAGTGTCTGCCAATACTGACCAGGGTTTAAATGCCTTTTATCTTGCTAAAGTAAGGCTTCCTAAACTGCCAGCTAATGCATCACATCCACCTGGGGCTCCAGAAAAAGAGAAAGTAAAAGAAGGAGGAGGAGAAAGAGGAGGAAGTGCAGGAGGACAAAAAGGAAAAAGGGAAGGATATGGAAGAGGTGGAAGAGGAGAAGGAAGTGCAGGAAAATGAACAGTTATCTTCCTTAAGGACAAATATTGAGGAAAGGCAGTGGGCTGGAGTGGAAGGAAGGATTTGGCACCTCTTGTATTACCAAAAGACCTTAATAGTATAAGAATTGATATATTTTACCTGAGGCTCTAACTTGTTTAGGGAGGCAGCCAAAGGGAAAAAAAAAGAGCCCGCCAGACGCTGCTTCAAACAGAATAAAAATTAATGAGAGGCCAGAAGAGAGGTCAATTTTGGGTGTATTAAAATGGCAAATATTGAGAGGATGGCAATATAAATATCGTAATGTATTCCCTCATCTGATTCCTTTCCTTGCCATCACAGTTCTCATGCCATACTCATTGCTACACACATCATTCTTTTATTATCTACTATTTTTTAGAGTACTAAGGGGAAGCTCAAGGGCATGAAACAAGAACATGACAAAAAAGCCCGCTAGGCACTGCTCCAAGAAAAAAAAAAAAAAAAAAAAAAGAACAAGAGGCTGGAAGAGAGGACAATTTCAGGTGGAGAGGTGTCTTGATGTTCTCCTCTTGAAAGAGTTCAAGTCGCAGGCAGGAGATAATACAGACAGAGCAAGGCTGCTCCAGTGTTTTCCAGCGGAGAGAATAAAATAATGAAGATGCTGGTTAACTCTTGCAGAAGGGATTTGGATAGAATAGGGCTTGTGTTTGGCCATTGCCAGCAATGGTTTGGCCCTCAGACATGTCTCAACAATTTTGTTTATTCCTTGATGGATATTTCAGGCATTATATAGCATTTTCATTATCTGCAGTGCACATATCCAACAAGCTGCCTTATGAGATTGTTATATTTGTAATTTAATTCAGTGATTCAGTGAAGTAATACGTTTGTGTGTGTAAAATTCACCACGGCCTGATCACAAGTTGGACTCACTTTCACCAGCAGGTATCCTCACGACATGAGCATGTGCTCATTATTGTCGATCTCTGAGTACCGCCAGGACCTCACACACCACACACCCCATCCCCCTTGCTCATGGGGGGACAGTAACCACTCCTAGTCAACGGAAAGAATCCGGCCTGAGCGGGGCTCAAACCGCCGCCTGTTTGGTTGTGAAGCCTTGCAGCGTGGCGCTCTAACCAACTGAGCTACCAGAGTGTGTGTGTGTGTGTGTGTGTGTGTGTGTGTGTGTGTGTGTGTGTGTGTGTGTGTGTGTGGTAGGTGACAAGAGGCAGGCAGATTTGTTTCATATGAGTCCTGCTAATGACTCACAAACTGCTCACTCTCAAAGAAATATTCCAAACACACAAAACTTTATCTAATCGTTCATCTTTACAAAAATCTCCGTAGGTTGGTTTTCTGAACACCTGCGATGGCCTGTGAGTTCACATCTTTCATACCATGTACTGTGTGACAGGCTTGCTGCTGGGATGGCAAACACTCCCTTCTCAATGGTTGTATTTTCTGGTAACAATAAAATGAATCAGCCAATCAGTTCTATTTTCCTTGTAGCATAAATCATTCATACAGGTTCCTTTTTTTTCTTTCATTAAATAAAACTTTCATCCACCAAACCAAAATGTGAATGTACTGAAGTCCATATTCTAAAACATCTCAGGCTCCCATTGCGACCATTTCCCAAAGCCACAGAGAAGATTAACCGGGTTTCCATGGGTGATTTCCCTGTTCGTGGTGCAGAAGTCATATAAAACTATCACTAGGATCATCAGACAGTCCATGAAAATCCCAGCAGCTTCTACGAGAGGCTTTTCAAACAGGCGAACTGAGGTGCTGAGATATTTAAAAATACAGGCTTGGATCTTAACAGTTCTCTTTAATTATTTTTGTCTGCTGATAGGTGTTGTGCAAGGCTTCATTTGTAAGAACCAAATCAGCTGCCATGTTGGTTTCCTTGCTTTCTCATATTGTGACCCACACACTTAACTTAGCCGGTACGTATTCTTAAACGTCTTGGCGCCTCAGTTTACGTGTTTGAAAAGCCTCTCGTGGAAGTTAGTGATAGTTTTATATGACCTCTGAACTTTGAATGGGAAATCACCCATGAAAACCCAGTTCATCTTGTCTGTGGCCTTGGGAAATAGTCAAAATGGGAGCCCAAGACTTTTAAGAATATGGACCTTAGTCACCATTCACTAATATTATACTCCATTTTGCATAAAGTATAACAATCTATTGTTTTGCTCATCATCCACATACCTGTCTCCTCTCTTAACTTTTTCAAACTGTTGAAAATAAATAATAGGCATGACTCAGCACTACAGTCTTTGCTACCTAGTACTGGCACAATAGTGGTGTAATACAACCACAAACTCAACCCATGTTGCCTTAAAGTCCCCCTGCTCTGTGGCTGGGTTGACTGGAACTTAACATTAAAAAGAAACAAGGATTTTTGTTATGTTCTCACTGCAGTTAGAGCAGACATATGCAAGTTAGAGAGAGAGAAGGCAGATGCTAAAATAACTGTTTCTAAGGAGTTGTCATGAATAAGCCGACTGGCATCTTGAAGTCTCCTTATATCCATAATGTAAATTGTGAATAAGAATATAATAACGTAAGGAGACTGCAAGAGGCCGGTGGGCCTATACAAGGTAGCTCCTGTGACCCTAACCCAACCTAATCTAGTCTATCCCTACCTATTCTAACCTATCTATTTGAACCTAACCTAACCTAGCCTAGCCTAGCCTAACCTTGGCTGATGACAGACTGAAAGATGACTGGGAGGGCTGCTGCATAGCTAACTGTAAGGATCTGCCTGGCTGACTGATCTCTTATTGTCCTATAGCCTTGTGTAGCCTTTCATCTGTGTTCTTGTACTGTAAGATAAAAACAATGACAATTGTTGTGCTTTATCTCTCTTTCCAAGCAGCCTCCTCAAGCTACACACAAGGATACAAGATCGTCATGTAGTGCTAAATCATACATATGAAACTATAACGGCTGAGGAAAATGAAGAGAAGGAATGTTGTGTTAGTATTGGTTTGTGGGGTTGAAGGGATTGGAGATGGAAAGTACAGCAAATTTAGTCAAGTCAGGACTGCCTCAGAGCAAGGGGCTGAGGCTGTACCTACACTGAGAGATAGTATGTTGTCTTAGTACTGGTTTGTGATGCTAAAGAGAGAAATCTGCACCTACACTGAGAGATAGAATGTTGTCTTAGTACTGGTTTGTGATGCTAAAGAGAGAGTAGGAGGTAAAGCAAGGAACAGATTAGATTAGTTTAGATTAGTTGAGGCTCTGAGCACGGGGCCAAATCTGCACCTACACTGAGAGAAAGAATGTTGTCTTAGTACTGGTATGCGATATTAAAAGGATCGGGGAAAGAGTAGGAAGTAAAGCAAGAAAAAGAAAGGGGTAAAAAAACAAGGAAGATGAGTTGGAGCTCTGAGCAAGGGGCCAAGACAAACAACATACCAGCCTGCCCTTCACCAAAGCTGCCCCTTGATTCCAATGGCCTGGCTATTTGGGGGAATTTTAGGATTACAGTTAAAGGTAAAGTTGAGGGCACATTCTTTAGCTGCGCGTGGCCTTGGTGCTCATCTCCGTCGCACTGGTCCCTGAGCCCACCCCGGGACACAGACCAAGTGTATCGTCTGGGTTTCCACAGTTTACCATCCCCCAAGAACGCACACATTTGGCAAGGCTTTCGTTTCCTAGGTGTTGTGGGACTCTCCTTCTTGGGTAGTTTTATGACTCGGGTGGTAGTCTGACAAAGCTTCTCTACCACAAATGTCAAAAGACACTCATCAGAACACCTTTAAACTCTTTTCTATGTCTTGTAGAAATAATTGACTGTGGACTTCCTACAAGAAGACCTCACCAAGCTACAGGAGTGGAGCAAAAAGTGGCTGATACAATTCAATGATAAAAATGTAAAGTCATGCACCTTGGGATGGGAAATCCAGCATACCAATACCACATGGGAAACACTCCACTATCCACCACAAAGGCAGAGAAAAACATGGGAGTGTATGTTACCAGGCTACCAGTGAAGGTGAAATCCATGCCAATTGCAGCGGACGGGTTAATAAGGGCAAGTAATGAAAGGTTTTGGTCATAGCTATACAGTAATACCTCGGTTTATGAGTGCCTTAACTTATGAGCGTTTTCAATTACGAGAAAAAAAATCACTGTTAATGCCTTGATTTACGAGCAGAGACTTGGTGTACAAGCGTCCTGTTTATACAAGTTGAAGACGCGAGCTATTTGTTAGTGAAATTACTTTTATTCTGTATATAATAACATGGAAAATGATTTTTATGTTAATATTTTGGGGGATATGGGACCCATTAATTGGATTCACATTAATTTAAATGGGGAAATTTGTTTTGGTTTACGAGTTTTTCGATTTGCGAGCAAAATTCCGGAACAAATTAAACTCATAAAGTGAGGTATGACTGTATGATATAAATGAATGTTGCCAAAGCTGCCTTGCTTACCAAACACAGAGAGACAATCATGTTTGGTGCAGCCCTTCTTCCACTAGTCATCAGGCCGTGGCTGGAGATCAGTAACCTTAATATAGCATGTTTTTGACTATTTAGAAAGTCTTATTTAACTTAATCACTTCGGTATCCATAATGCATTTTTTTTTCATTGTATATATATCCTACACAAGCCACATATATAGACACTACTGTGCATATTCCTGCTAGGTACATGTTATTTGTGATGCACAGCTCACCAATCCTGCCTCAGAGAAACAAAGATTGAAGCAACAAGTTTATCACAAAGGGAAAGAGAAAAATGGTTTAAATTCAACGTGTAACATCATATTTATACATTTCATTGCATGGCATGAAATCAGAGGCTCTTCTGTCTCTTACTTATTTTGTACATCATTTTTAAAGTTTCCATCAAAGTCTCCTCCTCCTCCTCCTCCTTTACCCTCCTACTACTGTCCTCCTCTCTCTCCCTCTTACCTTCTTTTCTCTTCCCCATCTCTCCCTCCTCTTCCTTCCACTTCCTCTGCCTTCATACTCCACTCTCCTCCACTTGAACTTCTCCACTGTTCTCCTCCCTCCACCTCCTGCATCCTCACTCCTCCCTTCCCTTCAGAATGCCTCCTCTTGCTGCAGCTGCTTCAGTGCGATCTCCGAGGCTTGTCTCCTCTTGAAGGTGCGATCTGTGGGCCAGGTCAAGACAGGTTAGGCTGGGATAAGTTGTGTTAAGGCTCGTCTGTCACAGGAAGGGAACACCAAAGAAAACAGGAAATGAAAGAGCCTGCTGGTGCTGGTTTTGCAAATATTTGATAGAGAAGCTGAAAAAGTCGCAATCAGGCAGGTCCTTTTTTTTTTTTTTTTTTACAACAAAGGAGACAGCTCAAGGGCACACAAAAAAGAAAACAATAATAATAAAAAATAAAAAACGTTACTCGCCTCTTGAAAGTGTCTAAGTCATAGGTTTTCAAAGGGTTAACTACCACACCCTTCAACCCTTTTCCAACTTCTTCACTTCTTCCTTCCTTCCTCCTCTTTCTTCTCTTTCCCCTTTGCATCTCACTCCACCCCCCCAGTTAGGTCATAGGTCCATATTCATAAGTCTCTCCGTCTCCCATTATGATTATTTCTTAACCCGGTAGCAGCGGGGATCATGTTTCTTAATGGTCCCTCTAAGCGAGAAAAATGAGAAAAAATCACCCCTCACACAAACCATTTCATAATATATATATCAAAGCATTTGTGATCAGATTATGTATCATCTATTTTGGGGGGTTTACATCATGGCACAAATTTGGCCCGTCGCTGCTACACGGTAAAGCCACAAATTTGTAAAGCCACAAATTTGGCCCGTCGCTGCTACATGGTAAAGCCACAAATTTGGCCAGTCGCTGCTACACGGTAAAGCCACAAATTTGGCCTGTCGCTGCTACATGGTAAAGCCACAAATTTGGCCTGTCGCTGCTACACGGTAAAGCCACAAATTTGGCCTGTCGCTGCTACTGGGTTAAGGCCACGGAGAAGACTGACCGGCCTTTCATGTTTTTTTCCCGTTGAAGATGCAGAAGCCGTGTAAAACTATCACCAGTATCACAAAACAGATGGAGATCCCAGCAACTTGTACAAAAGAATGGGTCCTTCCTCCCACGCCTCCCTTGCTTATAGATAAAATTTACTCCCAGGTTTATCAGTAATGGCAAGCCTGACTAGACTATAAAAAAATGAAGTTAATGAATGCGATAATATTCCATTTTTTCATAACCTTCTCAATATTAGCCCATACACTTGTTAAGATAATAAACACTCCAACATCAGAAATTCCAACTTTTCCTCCGGGGTTTGAACTCCTTTGGAAAGTACTAGTGCCCCCAACCACTGCTTTGAGTCAAGGGGCAGGAGGAAACACAGACACAGGAAGGTAAGGCAAAGAATGGTGCTGGAGGAAAGAGTCTGAGTCATGGGCACAAGGAAGTACAGACACAGGAAGGCAAAGAGTGGTGCTGGAGGGAAGAGTCTGAGTCATGGGCACAAGGAAGTACAGACACAGGAAGGCAGAGAATGGTACTGGAGGGAAGAGTCTGAGTCATGGGCACAAGGAAGTACAGACACAGGAAGGCAGAGAATGGTGCTGGAGGGAAGAGTCTGAGTCATGGGCACAAGGAAGTACAGACACAGGAAGGCAGAGAATGGTGCTGGAGGGAAGAGTCTGAGTCATGGGCACAAGGAAGTACAGACACAGGAAGGCAGAGAGTGGTGCTGGAAGGAAGAGTCTGAGTCATGGGCACAAGGAAGTACAGACACAGGAAGGCAGAGATTGGTGCTGGAAGGAAGAGTCTGAGTCATGGGCACAAGGAAGTACAGACACAGGAAGGCAGAGATTGGTGCTGGAAGGAAGAGTCTGAGTCATGGGCACAAGGAAGTACAGACACAGGAAGGCAGAGATTGGTGCTGGAAGGAAGAGTCTGAGTCATGGGCACAAGGAAGTACAGACACAGGAAGGCAGAGAGTGGTGCTGGAGGAAAGAGTCTGAGTCATGGGCACAAGGAAGTACAGACACAGGAAGGCAGAGAGTGGTGCTGGAGGAAAGAGTCTGAGTCATGGGCACAAGGAAGTACAGACACAGGAAGGCAGAGAATGGTGCTGGAGGAAAGAGTCTGAGTCATGGGCACAAGGAAGTACAGACACAGGAAGGGAGAGAATGGTGCTGGAGGAAAGAGTCTGAGTCATGGGCACAAGGAAGTACAGACACAGGAAGGGAGAGAATGGTGCTGGAGGAAAGAGTCTGAGTCATGGGCACAAGGAAGTACAGACACAGGAAGGCAGAATGGTGCTGGAAGGAAGAGTCTGAGTCATGGGCACAAGGAAGTACAGACACAGGAAGGCAGAGAGTGGTGCTGGAAGGAAGAGTCTGAGTCATAAGAGGAAATACAGACACAGGAAGGTAAGGCAGAGAATGGTGCTAAGGCTGAGTCATGGGCAGGAGGAAATACAGAAGGAAGGATGCTCTCAAGTTTACCTGTGAAAGGGATGAAAGAATGTAGCTACTGATTAACTACTACAACTACTACTACTACCACCACCACTATCATTACTGTGCTTCTCCCATCACTTCTGCTAGTACTGTAACTTCTATAATACTGCTACACTATCCCCCCCTTGGCCCACACCCACAACAACCCACACATCACAAACACAATAACACAAGTCTGTTATAACGGGTTAAAGTTTGGAAGAAGTTTCACCGTTTTGTGACAAGATATATTCCAGTTCCTGACCAGTTCATTTCCATTCCTTGTCCACTTCAGCTGCTAAAGGAAATTGTGTGTGTGAGCTCTGATCATTGACCCAGAAATCAATATATTATCGCCAGAAGCCGTGCAAAAAATGTAGCCTCTGGTATTATTTCTGGAAGTGGAAGCAACCGGAGCTCAGAAGTTATCCTTAAATTGTATCTGGCACTGGATTATGCTGTTCAATTTTAGAGCTGCTTATTCCTTTTCTCTTTTCCTCCCTCCCCTTTCTTCCTCTCCCTTTTCCTCCCTCGACTCCTTCTTTCCTTCCTCCCTTTCAGGTTATAGGTCCATATTCTTAAACATATCGTCTCCCAATACGACTATTACACAAGGCCACAGAGAAGACTGACCAGGTTTTCATGGGTGTTTTTTTCCGTTTAAGGTCCAGAAGCCGTGTAAAACTATCACCAGTATCACAAAACACTCCATGGAAATCCCAGCAACTTCTACGAGAGGCTTTTCAAATGGGAGAACTGAGGGAGGATACAGATTCCCTTGAGGCAATACAGAAAAGAAAGACTAGAATGACCCACATCAACCTGACACACAGTAACCTCTCACAGCTACTCTAGTAAATAATGGCAGCTAAGGATAAAAGCCAGTATTTTTAAACATATCAGCGCCTCAGTTCGCCACTTTGAAAAGCCTCTCGTACAAGTTGCTGGGATCTCCATGGACTGTTTTGTGATCCTGGTGAGTTTTAAACAGCTTCTGCATCTTCAATGGGAAAAACACCCAAGAAAACCAGGTCAGTCTTCTCCGTGGCCTCAGGAACTAGTAATTTGAGACTGATATGTTTAACTCAGTATCAGGGACGGGCCAAATTTGTGGCTTTACCGTGTAGCACCGATGGGCTATATTTGTGCCATGATATAAACCCCCCAAAATAGATGATACATAAACTGATCACAAATGCTTTGATATATATTATGAAATGGTTTGTGTGAATGATGATTTTTTCTCATTTTTCTCGTTTAGAGGGACCATTAAGAAACATGATCCCCGCTGCTACCGGGTTAAGAATGTGGACCTACTTGTATAACCTGAAGGGAAGGGGTGGAGTGAGACAGAACGGGGAGAGATGCGAGGGGGGGAGAAGAAAGGGGAGGAAGGAAGGAATCGAGAGAGGAAGAAGGAAAGGAAGGAAGGGAAGGGAGGAAAAGAGAAGAGAAAGAAAATGGAGGTAAAAGGAAGGAGGGGAGGGATCAAGGGAGGAAGAGGGAAAGGGAGAGAAGGGAGGAGGGAAAGGGAGAGAAAGGAGGAAGAGGGAAAGGATGAAAGGAAAGGGAGAAAAGAGAAAAAGAACAAGAAAATGGAGGAAGTGAAAGGAAAGTAGGAAGGCAGAAGGAAAAGAGGAAGAGGGAAAGGAAGAAAGGAAAGGGAGAAAAAGAGAAAAAGAATATGAAAATAAATGAGGTGAAAGGAGAGAAAGAAGGAAGGGAGAAAAGAATTGAAAGGAAGGAATGGAGAGGAGAAAAAAGAGGAGGAAAAGAACAGGAAGAAATATAGCAATGTTAGCAATGGGAGCCAACACACTTAACAACACTGACCAGCACCAGTAATAACCAAGATAACAGAAATAATAACAGAAAAAAATAATAACGATGACAGTATTTTATTTTTTAGGTAAAGGCAACAGCTCAAGGGCAAAAAAAAAAAAAGAAAACAATAATGAACAAAAAGCCCGCAAATCACCGCTCCTGTAAAAAAGGGTTAAGACGAGCGGCCGAAAGCGAGGTCAATTTCGAGAGGAGAGCTGAATGTGGAGTCGGCGATCACTCACAAAAATTGGTCTGTCCGTAGTGCCAGTTGATCATGGAGAACTCAAGGGCGGCGCCGAGGAGGAAGAATGCCGGCAGGAAGCGATACATGCCGAAGGTCCTCCTGCCGGGCCAGCGGTTGAGGAAGTGCTGCAGGCGACGACTTTGTAGCCTCTGTGCCATGGCTGGGGCTGGCCTGGGGGGGAGGGGCAGAATGATATGAGTGGCCAGAAGATTTTTAGCGCTGGCAGTTTTTATTGTAGCTATAGTAGTAGTAGTAGTAGTAGTAGTAATAGTGATAGTAGTAATAATATTGGTGGTGGTAGTAGTAGTAGAAATAATAATAGATGTAAAATAACCTAACCTAGCTTAATCTAACTTAACTTAACCAAACGTAACCTAACCTAACTTAACCTAGCTTAATCTAACCTAACTTAACCAAACGTAACCTAACCTAGCTTAATCTAACCTAACTTCACCAAACGTGACCTAACTTAACCTAGCTTAACCAAACTTACTCTAACTTAACCTAACTTAATCTAACTTAACCTAACTTAATCTAACTTAACCTAGCTTAATCTAACGACCTAGCTTAACCTAACTTGACCGAGCTTAACCTAACCTAACTTGACCCCCTCTTAACCTAACCTCTCTCTCTCCTTTTCCCTATATCGTGCTATTCTTTACCCCTCCCTCTCCACCTTACTCCTCCCTGCCCTCTCGCCTTCTCCTCCCTACCCAACTATCCTCTCTACTACTACTACTACTACTACAACCACTACCATAAATGACGCAACTCTTCCAAACTCCTTATTAACAGCTATTTCCTCCCTTTCTCAGCTCACCTGGGCGGCTGGCAGGTATCACAGGTGGCCTAGGCAGAAGCTCCCATGCTTCAGGTGTAAGACAGGTACTGACAAACGGAAAATAAAGGAATGAAAGCTAAAAATGTCCCTGGTACCCTACTGCCTCCTTCCGTCCTCTCCCCCTCCCTAAATGTTGGCATGTTCCCGCCGGTGGTGCGAGAAATACCTCCCTGCAAAAATAAGGAACACACGGCAGGAAAACCTATTAATTTGCCTTATTTTGTTCTACTTCATCCACTTGTGATCTTTGTAATGGTTGATATTCCCTGCAAGACAACAACACACCAGACCAAAATACTAAACCAGCCGGAACTGAGTGAATATCAAGGCGGGGTAATTTTTTCTTAAATCTGCCCTATTCGTTAGTCGTAAGGCCTTCTAGTGATTAAAGGTGTTGCTCTGGTGTTTGTGCCGTGTATTGGAGGCGAACCAGGACAAGTAAACGACAGCGACGAGTGAAATAGAGAACAAGTAAGAAAGTTGGCCCACTCTCTGCGATATATTTTGCAAGTGCGAGTTAATTCCCACAACCCCGGCGGAGTTTGTTTTGGTTAATAATAATAATAATAATAATAATAATAATAATAATAATAACCTTTCCTCTCTCCTCTTTCTTTTTTATTCTCCTTTCTGTACTTGATGCCACCCGCACCCCGCTCAGTGTTGCCAGATCTACCGACATTTCATGAGTTCTACTGAAATTCCCATCAATCTCAAGAAATCCCGAAATATTGCCGTAATCTAATGAATTTTGATAGGTTTTCCAGAAAATATACAGAAATTATGCTTCCCGGTAGTTGAAAATCCCCCAAAAATAAATGAGAGAGAGAGAGGGAGAGGGCTCACCTGAGCAGAGTCAGAGGGGGCCGGGGGGGGGGGTGAGGGAGGACGGACACCAACTGGTCGGTCCTGCGACTCGTTTCATACGTGTAGGCTACGCCTATAATATGTGTGTAGCTACCACTGCCAGCCAGTACCTATATAAACACCCCACCATCGGCCGGGCTAGTTGGGCTGAGGCTGTTGGAATATTAAGGAAGTTCATGGCTATTATTTTTTTTACTCTAGCAAATTGTCCCCTACCATTACGCCTTTGAGTTTCATAGTGCTACCTACAAATATGTCAATAATTGTACAATCACACTATCTGCAACTATAAACTATTGCTGTGCTGGAAGCATGGAGGTATTATAACAGGAGGCGCCCTCCCGCGCCGTCCCCACACAGGCGAGTGAAGCCAGTGGGCGGAGCTTACAGAGTCTGTGGGCGGAGCTTACAATCGGCAGATAGACCCAAAACATTGCGATCTCCTGGGCGGAACTAAGGGAATTTACCACTTGTTTTTGCATCTAGACGAAAAATTAAAAAAAGAATTGATGGCTTGAGTTATGAAAAGTACATAAAATTTTCCTATATATTTAATGTAGATCTATTATTAACGACATTTAAGGTCAAGGCAGTCCCGTGGCTTCAAAAAAAAAACAATGAAAGGGCCCCGGCATTCCATGACAGTGTTGCAGTGTGTGTCCCTCGGCCTGGCACACAGCGTGCAGCAGACACAGGGGGAGTTAATAACCTCCCAGTAGTACCTATAGCCTAGCCTAAGACGCATTGCTACCACATCCTGAGGTGCACTGTGTCGCCCATAGGGGTAAACAGTGGTGGGAGACACTTGCATAATGGAGGCTGCTGGTGCTACCATTGTCACAGCAGTGTCTGAGTTGGGTAGCAATGTTATTATGGAAATAATCCCTAATTATATTCTTAACATAGCTAAGCGTATAGTCAGTGTCAGGGTCCACTGTGTCATCCTGAAGGGCACGTCGAGCAAGGCAGTCTGCCTTTTCATTGTGCTGGATGGAAGGGCACCCAGGTGAAGTGGACCGTGGCACCTGCGGCCTCAAGGGCACGGAGGGCAGTCAGGCACTTAGTCACAAGATCACAGTCTGTAGGGGAGGACACAGGTTCATGTAATGCAGCCTGGCTATCAATAAACAAGTATACATCTTTGCGGAAAGCTGCTACAGTGTGGCGAGCCTAAAGTATGGCATACAGCTCAGCCCGGGTCGAGGACAGGTACCCTGGCAGCCGCCTGGTAATCTCAATGTCAGTGTACAACAGAACTGCAGATTTCTATCATATGTAGCCCTATCTGATTATACAGTTCTCAACTCACCTGTGAAATGATGTAGAACCACTACGTTCCCTTTTCGTGCAGCCATATGAACATATGAACATAAGAACGTAGGAGTCTGCAAGAGGTCGGTAGGCCTGTACAAGGCAGCTCCTTTGAATCTAAGCTCCCGTGTATCTAACCCCACCTAATATCGCTGTCCATGAATTTATCTAATCTATTTATTAATGTGACAATTGTATTGGCAATCAGCACGTGACTGCAAACCTGTTCCACTCATCCACCAACCACTCTGTTAGTAAACCAATTTTTGCCTATGTCCCTGTTGAATCTGAATTTATCCAGTTTAAACCCATTACTTCGTGTCCTACCCGGTTCTCTTACCAACAAAACCTTATAATTATCCCCCTTATTAAAGCCCTTCATCCATTTATAAACCTCGATCATGTCTCCACGCACCCTTCGCCTTTCTAGAGAATGCAAGTTTAACTGTTTGAGTCTTTCCTCGTATGGCAAGTTTCTCAACCCCTGAATCATCTTCGTCATCCTCCTCTGCACCGATTCTAACATTTTGATATCCAGGTGACCAGAACTGAACCACATAGTCAAGATGAGGTCTAACTAATACTAAATATAGTTTGAGGAAGACTTCGGCGCTTCTATTGCTCCTTCTATTGGCTCCTTCAAATAAATCCCAGTACCCTATTTGCTCGATTTCTAGCATGAATGCATTGTGCCCTTGGACGGAGATCAGGAGCTCACTCAGACCCCTAAATCCCTCTCGCACCCAGACCTGCTTATGAAAGTGTCATTAAGCAATAGTTATGTGAGGGGTTGTTCCTACCTACACTCAGAAAAGGCAGGGATTGTATGCACTTTCAATGCGTCCACTGGATCAGCTGATATATGTTTTGAGTCTAAGGGGGGTGGGGAGACAGCGGACCAATAGCGCGTTGGCTTCGCGTTCGTGACGTCATGGCGGCTCCTCCCATAATACCTCCATGGCTGGAAGCTTCCCCCGGCGACCATAGGCCTCTAGAAGGCTCCCGGAGAAACGAGCAAGGGGGCGGGGAGCAAGGCGAGCCGTCCGCGGCCCGGCGCCAGGCGGGAAGTGTTGCCAACTCGCACATACTTTTGCTACATGTTCTTGTATGATCTAAAATATACTGTAACATTCTAGACTGTACTGTTCTGGATATATATAAGAGAAGAGGGCGAGAGAGGGCCAGTCCCAGTCATAGTAAGCTAGTGGTAAGTGAAGAGTCAGAGTGAAGTGTACTACTAAGGAAGAATATTGAACTACAGAAGCTGTGCAAAGTGTTTACATATCTCCCTCCCACGGAGTCTCCTGACGGCGACACGGAACCCAAGTAACACGTCCGGCATAACACTGGTGTCAGGAGTGTAGGCATTTGTTTTTCGCCATGGAGACTCGTTCCCAAGCTGCCCAGAGGGACGACATGTTGACTGAACTTTTGGAAGCCTTGAAACTATAGGGGGAGAAACAAGAAAGAGCACTCCAAGAACTCAAAGAACAACAAGAAAGAGCACAGCAACAACAAGAAAGAGCACAGCAACAACAAGAAGGAACACTCCAAGAACTCAAAGAACAGCTAGAAGATCGCTTCACAGGATTACAGCTACAGCTAAAAGCAGTACAAGATGGAAGTGAGTCAGTGCGAAGAGAAATGACTGATGTGACCACGAACTTGGGACAACGCCTGATAGAAGTGGAGAAAGAACACACAAATCTTCAACAAGAGATGGAGGTGGTGCGGGAGACGACACACAAAGAAATACTAGAAGTAAGTGACAGAGTGAAGGCCCTTGAAGACTGCTTGGCTGGAAACGGACAGCCAGTGCCTGCAGGGGCTAGTTGTACCCAAGATGCTTCTCCTACGCAAGTCCGGGGTAGTTTGAGCCCTGTTTCGCCTGAGTTTATCCCCGCAAGAAGTTCCGCCAGCCCCATGAGTCTGCTGGGTTCGCCTGTTAGAAAGAAGCCTCAGGAGTTTGATGGCAAGGTCTCCTGGGAGGCTTACCGCGCTCAGTTTGAGCTGTTGGCAGCTCGGAACGGATGGGATGACCAAGAGTGCGCGGTACAGCTGGCCACTAGCCTGAAAGGAGCGGCGCTGGAGGTCCTTGCTCAGCTCGACAATGCGACAAAGGGCAGCTACAGCGGGCTGGCACAGGCGCTGGAGCAACGATATGGGACCAAGCACCAGAACGAGCTCTTCAGGAACTCGCTCAGGACCTTGAGAGCATGGCGCACAAGGCATACCCAGGTGCCACCCCTGACCTGCTGACGGTTTTGCTGCGTGATCAATTCATCGATGCCCTGGACAGCCCTCAGCTGAAGATACAAGTGAACCAAGCTAAGCCAACATCAATGCAGGAAGCTCTGGCACGTGCCATGGAGTTTGAGTCCTTTGTTAGGCCTAGCTTGTCAAGCTTCAGGGACGACTCGACTTCTGGCTTTAGGGCACGAAAGGGCGCTGTCAGCGACACAGACAGGTTCCAAGGAACGTGCTGGTACTGCGAGAAGGTTGGGCACAAGGAGAACGAATGGAGGAAGAAAGAATATGAAGGTGGCGTTAAGAAGAAGCCCAGAGAAGGACCCAAGTGCTGGACCTGTGGAGAAAAGGGGCACTGGAAGAATGAGTGTCGGAAAACTGTGCCCCCGGCGAGGGACCACCACTCGGGAAACTAAGAAGGACTGGTTCACGGGGGCAACGACCAGTCTGTCCTATACATGCCCCGAAGATGTCAATGTGCAGGAGAACCACCATGACGAGCTGCCAAGTGGAGGGCAAGGTTGACGGAGTGTTGTGGCCTGTGGTCGTCGACACAGGCTCGGAACGCACATTGGTGCGGCCTGACGTGGTGAGTCATCGTCGGCTTCCTAAGACGTCGCATCGACTGTGCGGAGTCACTGGACACTATGCAGAGCTCAGAGGCCCAGTGGACGTGAAGTTTGAGCTCGGAGGAAAGGAAGAGTCCCTCTCTGTGTACGTGGCCGACATGGACGACCCCTGCATCCTAGGTATGGATTATCTTGTCTCCCACAGGTGCGAGCTGGACTTTCGCGCTAAGCAGCTGACTGTAGGAGGAAGGAGGGTGCCACTGACGACTGTGAACAAGGAAGACCTGCCAGTGACGGTCAAGCGCACCACCATTATCCCTGCGAGGTCGGAGATGCTGTTACCCTGTCAAATTACGTGTGCCCCCCCGGCTAGCCTGTGTGTGGTAGAGAGTGGAAGTCGATGTCCGGTAGAAAACGGGGTGATTGTAGGCAGTACTTTGGTAGACCCTGCTGCAGCGGAAGTGCCTGTCGTCGTGGCCAATGTCTCCTCCAGCCCAAAGAAAATAGAACAAGGGACCATGGTGGGGTTGTGCCAAGAGATCGACCAGGAACCAAGAACCTGTGTCTGCAGGAGAACCCTGACGAAGCCCCAGGAGGAGCTGCCCGACTACCTGCGCGACCTGTTTGACAGGAGCTCCAAGTGTCTAGAGGAGCCCCAAGTGGAACAGCTCAGGGAGCTTCTCGTGAGGAATGCAGATGTGTTTTCCACAGGAGACCTGGACTTGGGGTGTACGGACCTGGTAGAGCACCACATCGACACAGGTAGCCACCGCCCAGTGAAGCAAGCTCCTCGAAGGATGGCACCAGCCCGTCGCAAGGAGATGGATGAGGTAATGGATGATCTCCGGCAACAGGGGTTAATCGAGCGGTCCAGCAGCCCGTGGGCGTCTGCTGTAGTGCTCGTCAGGAAAAAGGACGGTTCCCTCAGGTGCTGCGTGGACTACCGAGCCCTCAACGATCTCACCATCAAGGATTCATGCCCACTCCCACGGATCGACGACACGGTCGACGCCTTGGTGGGCTCCAAGTGGTTTTCAACACTGGATATGAAGTCTGGGTATCACCAAGTCAAAATGGCGGAGCAGGACAAAGAGAAAACAGCCTTCTCCTACGGTCAAGGCCTGTGGCAGTTTAAGGTCATGCCCTTTGGCCTGTGCAACGCGCCGGCCACGTTCGAGCGGCTGATGGAGAGGGTGCTGGAGGGACTTCACTGGAAGACGGCACTCATCTACCTCGACGACGTGATTGTCTTTGGCCAGACCTTCGAGCAGGAGATGGAAAGGCTATCAGAGGTTTTCGCCCGGTTTAGAGCTGCACACCTTAAGCTCAGCCCGAAGAAATGCTGTCTGTTCCAAAAGGAGGTCCAATACTTGGGACACATCGTGAGCGAGGCTGGAGTACGCACTGATCCTGAGAAGGTGGCTGCGGTAAGGGACTGGCCGACACCCACCAACGTGAAGGGGCTGCGGAGCTTCCTCGGGTTGTGCTCATACTACTGCAGGTTTGTGAAAGGCTTCGCTACGATTGCTGCACCACTGCACCTCCTGACGAAGAAGGGGCGCAAGTTTGAGTGGACAGCGGAAACTCAGGTTGCCTTTGAGAAGCTCAAGGAGGCCCTCATCAGCTCGCCCGTACTCACCTACCCAGACCCCTCTAAGCCTTTTATACTGGATTGTGATGCTAGTGATGAGGGGATTGGTGGAGTGCTGTCCCAGGCATGTGCCGACATGGAACGGGTTGTGGCCTACTTCAGCAAGAAGCTCACTCCAGCCGAGAAAAACTATTGCGTGACCCAGAAAGAACTCCTGGCAGTAGTCAAGAGCCTTGACTTTTTCCATGCTTACCTGTACGGTGCAACTTTCACCATCCGCACGGATCACGCTGCATTGCGGTGGTTGAAGTCACTGAAAAACCCTGAGGGCCAGCTTGCTCGCTGGATAGGTAAACTAGAGCAACATCACTACACTATTGTGCATCGATCTGGGCTAACACACGGTAACGCAGACAGCTTGAGCCGACGCCCCTGCCAACCTGAGTGTCAACATTGCCTCCAGAGGGAAAGCGTCCAGAATATGTGCCGCCGCACTACAGTGGAACAGACAGCGGAGGTGCCATGGGAAGACTTGGGAAAACTGCAGCGGGAGGACCGAGATTTGAGACCAATTATGGAGTGGCTGAGTCAATCGTCAACGCTACCTGGGTGGGAAGTAATCTCAAGAGAAAGCCCTACCACCAAGAATTACTGGACTCAGTGGGACACTCTTCGGATGGACGACGGGGTGTTGCAGCGACGCTGGGTCTCTCATGATGGTCTTGACCACTACTGGTCCACGGTGCTACCTATGAAGTCACGGGAAGGCGTCTTGAAAGAAATGCACGATAGCATCACCAGCGGACACCTTGGGGTAAAGAAGACACTGAGTCGCCTGCGCCAAAGGTTCTACTGGGTTGGCATGAGGAAGGACGTGGAAGAATGGTGTCACGCGTGTGAGGTGTGCTTTGCAAAGAAGGGCCCCAAGAAGCACCACCGTGCCCCATTGCAACTATACCAGGTTGGAGCCCCCATGGAACGGGTGGCAGTGGATATAGCAGGACCCTTGCCTCTGACGACGAACGGAAATAGGTACATCTGCGTCACAATGGATTACTTCACCAAGTGGCCGGAAGCCTACGCCATCCCTGACCAGGAAGCCACTACCATCGCTAAGGTATTGGTGGAGGAGTTCTTCTGTCGCTTCGGTGTGCCTAACGAGCTCCATTCCGACCAGGGAAGGAATTTTGAGTCAACAGTCCTTGCTGAGTGCTGCAAGCTTCTGGGTATCAAGAAGACCCGGACCACCCCTCTGCACCCACAGTCAGATGGAATGGTGGAGAGGTTTAATTGGACGTTGGGCCAGGAGTTGGCCAAGCAGTGCAACAATGATCAGTCTTCATGGGATCAGAAGCTGCCTGCGCTCCTCATGGCCTACAGGTCTGCCGCCCACGAGACTACGGGGTATTCACCGGCAAAGCTGATGTTTGGACGTGAGCTGCGATTGCCGGTGGACCTACTGACAGGAAGGCCTCCTGGGGAAAGCCTTCCAAGGGACGCCTCCAGTTTTGCCCGTCAACTAGAGGAACGGCTGGAAGAGGTGCACCATCAAGTCCGTGGTGCCTTGAAGTTCTCTGGGGAGGCCATGAAGCGCGGTTACAATATGAGGGCAAGCCACGTTGACTTCAAGGAAGGAGACCAAGTCTGGCTTTACAACCCACAGAGGAAGAAAGGACAGTCTCCGAAGTTACAGAGCCCCTGCGAAGGCCCTTACACTGTGCTAGAACGCCTCTCCGACGTGACTTACCGAATCCGGAGAACGGAAAGGACCAAGCCGAAAGTTGTCCACGTCAACCGCCTATGGAGGTACCACGGTCCGGGAAAACTACACCTGGAACAACTACAGACACCCAGCAGCCGACGAAAACGCAAGAGACGTCCAGGACCGAGAGGAGGTCGACGACGACATAGGCCTTCTGGACCTTTCAGCCGAGGGAGATAACCTCCCGGCTTCGGCAGATGTTCCAGGGACACCCCAAGAAGCGGACGACGACGAGGCGCACCAGGAGATAGACGCGCAGGAGACACCGAGCAGAAGACAGAGACAACGCAGGCGTCCACAGCGATACGACGATTATTATGTTTTTGATTAATTCTCTTACGTTTGTATATAGTTAAGTGTGTGATCGGGACGATCACAATTAAGAGGGGGGGATAGTGTTGTGCTGGAAGCTTCCCCCGGCGACCATAGGCCTCTAGAAGGCTCCCGGAGAAACGAGCAAGGGGGCGGGGAGCAAGGCGAGCCGTCCGCGCCCCGCGGGGCGCGGCCAGGCGCCAGGCGGGAAGTGTTGCCAACTCGCACATATTTTTGCTACATGTTCTTGTATGATCTAAAATATACTGTAACATTCTAGACTGTACTGTTCTGGATATATATAGGAGAAGAGGGCGAGAGAGGGCCAGTCCCAGTCATAGTAAGCTAGTGGTAAGTGAAGAGTCAGAGTGAAGTGTACTACTAAGGAAGAATATTAAACTACAGAAGCTGTGCAAAGTGTTTACATATCTCCCTCCCACGGAGTCTCCTGACGGCGACACGGAACCCAAGTAACACGTCCGGCATAACACTATAAAGCAATCATAGCATATTAAGTGTAAAGGCATGACGTACTTTGGTGGCAGAGTTATAAAGAATTGATTGTAGAGTGGCAATAGAACATCAAGATAGTCTGGTATGATGCCAAAGAAAATGTAATGGAGCAACAGCTAGAGTATGATCGACATCATTGCGAATGAGGGCGACTACGGCGAGGTCACCTGGACATGTCAAAGGTTCCAGAGTTGGGTGCTGCAATCTACTTTAAATAAAGTAAAGAAACCCACAACAGCCTCACAAACACGTACTGAAGTCTCCAACACGAAGGCTTCAGCATGCCGTACTCAGCAGTCAGCAATGATCCTTGCACGGCTTCTTCCTCTTCTGGCGTCCCGTCCTCAGCAGAGTGGCAGTGACGAGGCAGCACAGCTTCGTCCTTGAAGTGGTGTAAACGTGGTAGACGAGGGAGGCGCAGGAGAAGGGGCGTTGGGGTCACGGCAGTCCGGGCGTGGAGAGGAGCGAGGTGAGGGCACCCAGAACAAGCCCGCCGTTCCGAGGAAACCCAGTGAGGAGCAGAGCTGGCCGGAGCAGAACAGGTGTTCAGGGCGGGGCTCAGCTGCTGTCTTGGGGCTGGAGGGTCAGGAACTTGGCCGCTATGTTGTCAAGCAGCAAGCCATCGAGAGGGACAAGCGCACGCGGCCGAGAGAGAAGCCGCTTTTCCTTGGCCGACAACACGGGGGAGCGCTATTTTCTTCTCTGCTTGGCAGTGCTTGCAGCTTGGCGAGTTGGAGATCTCTCTCGGCAGCCCGCTCTTCTTTCTCGGCCAGGAGACACCTCTTTCGGGTAGGATCCTCTGCTGTTCTTTCTCCCTCTCGGCTAGGATCCTCTGTTCTCTCTCCCTCTTGGCCAGGAGACGCTTCTCTTCTCTCTCGGCTAGGATCCTCTGCTGTTCTTTCTCCCTCTCGGCAAGGATCCTCTGCTGTTCTTTCTCCCTCTCGGCTAGGATCCTCTGCTGTTCTCTCTCCCTCTCGGCCAGGAGACGCTTCTCTTCTCTCTCGGCTAGGATCGTCTACTGTTCTTTCTCCCTCTCGGCCAGGAGACGCTTTTCTTCTCTCTCGGCTAGGATCCTCTGCTGTTCTCTCTCCCTCTCGGCCAGGAGACGCTTCTCTTCTCTCTCGGCTAGGATCCTCTGCTGTTCTCTCTCCCTCTCGGCCAGGAGACGCTTCTCTTCTCTCTCGGCTAGGATCCTCTGCTGTTCTCTCTCCCTCTCGGCCAGGAGACGCTTCTCTTCTCTCTCGGCTAGGATCCTCTGCTGTTCTTTCTCCCTCTCGGCCAGGAGACGCTTCTCTTCTCTCTCGGCTAGGATCCTCTGTTGTTCTTTCTCCCTCTCGGTTTCCTCGCCAGTTTCCCCACTGTTTTTAGTAATTGGCTTATGTTCTTTTTCTTTTCCATTTAGTAGTTGTTTATTGAATCTACCTGGAGTAGATTCTTGTATGGGAGCCACTACCAACTGAGTGGCAAACGACCGGAGCACTCTTGCTGCTCGTTCGCCATGAAGCCGTTCAACTACCGACTACCGAGGCGCAGCGAACAACCTGCAACACTCCTGCTGCTCGTTTGCCTGTAGCCGTTCGATGCCTCGGTCGACCGAACCACCGAGGCTTCTCAACCCGCTGTGGGAGGCGACTTCGTGGGCGGCCAGCCTCCCCATCGTCAAACAGTAGCTGAGCCCCGCCCTGAACAGCTGGTTCTGCTCCAGCCAGCTCTGTTTCTTGCTGGGTTTCCTCGGAACGGTGGGCTTGCTCTGGGTGCCCTCACCTCGGTCATCTCCACGGCCGGACTCCCGTTACTGCCGTGACCCCGACGCCCCTTCTCCTCCTGCGCCTCCCTCGTCTACACCACTTCAAGGACGAAGCTGTGCTGCCTCGTCACTGCCACTCTGAGGACGGGACGTCAGAAGAGGAAGAAGCCGTACAAGGATCATTGCTGAATCCGGCGTGCTGAAGCCTTCGTGTTGGAGACTTAAGTGTTTGTGAGGCCGTTGTGGGTTTCTTTACTTTATTTAAAGTAAATTGGTGTCAACCATTTATCTTGTTTATTGTTATCCCCTTCCGACTGCACCACCCAACTCTGGAACCTTGACATTGTCAATGAACCAGCTCGGGTAGGTCCCACTGGCTTTGTGCTTGATCAATTCTATGAACAAACTTGCAGATTTCATGATTACACTACATAAATCTTTTTGGTGAAGTGTGTAGCCTGTGATGACAAGTCAATAGGGAGAGAGAAATATTACCTATCAGTGCATTAATTCCCACGGCAGTGAAATGCCATTAATTTTCTCTTTACTACACTCACACACGGCCACTGCGTGTAACGAAACACACGCGAAATTAATCCGGACAAGGAAAGGTTTGCCGGCGCCGGGGATCGAATCCGCGACCAGCGTAACGGGAGAGCCACTCCTTTACCAGTCGGCCAAAGAGGTACCCTACTGGCTAAGTGGGTTATGGGAGGCTCGCCCATCAGGTAAGTCGGCACTACACGTCTCCCTATTCCCATTTAGATTAATTTCTGTGTTGAGTTCCCGTTTTCTATGAACTTCGGAGAGCATGGGCCATCACTCTACCTGTTACCCTCTCGGGGTGACACAACAGAACCACAGGAGACGATGCCACCGCCTTGCCACCAGTGAAATGCTAGAATTTTTACTCTTTACTACACTCCCACACGACCACTGCGTGTAACGAAACACACGAGAAATTAATCCAGACAAGGAAAGGTTTTGCCGGCGCCGGAACCCGTGACCAGCGTAACTGGAGAGCCACTCCTTTACCAGTCGGCCAAAGAGGTACCCCCCTGGCTAAGTGGGTTATGGGAGGCTCGCCCATCAGGCAAGTCGGCACTACAGCAGGTGATTGGTTATGGCCGGTCTTGCACCATATATGATGGTTCCATTTAGGGACAATGGTCATTTAACTGAAATTCAGGTAAATTACAACATGTGCCATTCATCAGCAAGGGTAGTGATAGAAAGAGCTTTTGGTCTTCTAAAATTGAAATTTAGGAAGTTGCAATACTTGGACATGAGATTGGTTACAAAAATTCCTTTAGTTATATACTATCTTCTTGTGACTTGCACAATATCATTCTTTTGAGAGAAGATAGATTTAGAATTTGATGTGCAAAATATTCAAATGGATGAAAATGCTCCACATGAAGTTGCTCAAGAGCAAGGTGACATCGTAGCCATCGCTCAGCAACAACTAAAACAAAATGTAATTATGACGCCAACATAGGCATCGTCGTATATACCACTCTTCCCGTGACTTCTGGCATCTAGCCAAAATCATCTCCTCCAACTTCACTTCTTCATTTTTCCCTCCACTCCTCAGTCCTGATGGCAACACTGCCACTTCATATATCTCAAAGGCTGAAACTCTTTTCTCATACTTTTTCTAAAAACTCCACTCTGGACGATTCTGGGCATATTCCTCCTACTCATCCCCCCTCTGACTCTTTTATTCCTGTTATAAAGATTCTTCAAAATGATGCTTTCTATGTCCTCTCTGGCCTCAATCCTCAGAAGGCTTATGGACCTGATGGAGTGCCTCCTATTGTCCTTAAAAACTGTGCCTCCATGCTGTCACCCTGCCTGGTCAAACTCTTTCGCCTCTGCCTGTCAACATCTACCTTTCC
Source organism: Eriocheir sinensis (assembly GCF_024679095.1). Classification (NCBI taxonomy): domain Eukaryota; kingdom Metazoa; phylum Arthropoda; class Malacostraca; order Decapoda; family Varunidae; genus Eriocheir; species Eriocheir sinensis. The sequence continues at coordinate 274,797 of NC_066562.1, read as the reverse complement.
TTCCTGTGCCTAAAAAGGGTGACCGCTCCAATCCCTCAAACTACCGTCCTATAGCTTTACTCAACTTCTTTTAATAGAAGACCCACCCTACAGGAACTTAACGATTCAAGGCTGGAGGCAACAGAACGCTTAGCCTCTGACCTTACCATTATTTAAGATTGGGGCAAGAGGAACCTGGTGTCCTTCAACGCCTCAAAAACACAGTTTCTCCACCTATCCACTCGACACAATCTTCCAAACAACTATCCCCTATTCTTTGACAACACCCAGCTATCACCTTCCTCAACACTAAACATCCTTGGTCTATCCTTAACTCAAAATCTCAGCTGGAAACTTCATATCTCATCTCTTACTAAATCAGCTTCCTCGAGGCTGGGCGTTCTGTACCGTCTCCGCCAGTTCTTCTCCCCCGCACAGTTGCTGTCCATTTACAGGGGGCTTGTCCGCCCTCGTATGGAGTATGCATCTAATGTGTGGGGGGGGTCCACTCATACAGCTCTCCTTGACAGAGCGGAGTCAAAGGCTCTTCGTCTCATCAGCTCTCCTCCTCATACTGATATTCTTCTACCTCTCAAATTCCGCCACCATGTTGCCTCTCTTTCTATCTTCTATCGAAATTTTCATGCTGACTGCTCTTCTGAACTTGCTAACTGCATGCCTCCCCCCCTCCCACGGCCCCGCTGCACACGACTTTCTACTCATTCTCATCCCTATACTGTCCAAACCCCTTATGCAAGAGTCAACCAGCATCTTCACTCTTTCATCCCTCACGCTGGTAAACTCTGGAACAACCTTCCTTCATCTGTATTTCCTCCTGCCTATGACTTGAACTCTTTCAAGAGGAGGGTGTCAGGACACCTCTCCTCCCAAAATTGACCTCTCTTTTTGGACACTCCTTTGACCTCTGTTCGGGAACAGTGAGTAGCGGGCTTTTTTTTTTTTTTTTTTTTTCCTTTGCGCCCTTGAACTGTCTCCTTAGATGTAAATAAATGTCAGCCAACGTCAGCATCACCGTATTTTGCACTGGCACTTCATGACGCTGATGTCGGCATCACCGTATGGAAAGAGTTAATGTCTAATAACATCATTATAATTATAACTATTACTGGTATTATAAAGGGCTTCATATAAAATACAGCATGCATGTATAAATATATATTGTATTCCTTGGAAAATATGTAAACAATATTAATTACTAAAAGAGCAAAACCATCAGGGAGCATAAACATACCATGCCACAAAATTCTATACTATAGTACTTCCATTTGAAACTGGGCGGTGGGGTGTTGGCCGCTGCAGGGTTAGCCCCGCCTCGCACCTTGCCACACACCCTCAACACCCCTCACTTCCTCTCATATGTCAGCTATTTACTACCTTTAAGTGAATTTGATTAAATAATTGGATAATCCAATAAGGCCATATAGTGTTAAGATTGTTTAGTTTTTAGGATAATAACAAATATTTCGTATAAATACCACGACACTTGACAATGTTGTATTCCTATGTTGTCAAGTGTCGTGGTATTTATGCAAAATCTTTGTTTTTATCCTAAAAACAAAACAATCTTAGCACTATATGACTTTATTGGATTATCCAGTTATTTAATTAAATTCATTTAAAGGTAGTAAATAGTTGACATATGAGAGGAAGCAAGGGGTGTTGAGGGTGTGTGGCAAGGTGTGGGGCGGGGCTAACCCCGCAGCGGCCAACACCCCACCACCCAGTTTCAAATTGAAATCCTATAATAGTTGCTTGGCTAAGATCTTGCCCATATCAGCTCATAAAATCATATTGTTTTAGTTATAGTCCCTTTATATATATAAATCCCATCCATCCATACACCAGATATATTTCTCCCCAAACAAAGCTGCTGTAGATAGTGGAATAGGCAAGGAGGTAAGATCTAGAGTAAATGATGTAAGAAAGGTGTGGGAGGCAGTAAAATGTTTAAATGTAAAATTCTTGGAGTGAAGGCAAAGAAAAGAAGGCTTGCTTCAGCAGCAGGAAGAAAACAGGGCAACGTAGCAGCAACGAAGAAGAAATCACAGTCACAACAACCTAAGGCAAAGAGACATAGCATGGGCCAGAAATAGTAAGGAAAGCGTCCGCCATTAATATTTCAAAAAAATTGGAAAAAACGAAAAAATTCACACGTCTGCGTACACACATTGGCTACTGTGTGGCCAAATATTATGAAGAAATAAGCAAAAATGACAGTTATGGCTGAATTTCCACCCCCAGCCCTCTTCCGCTTGTCACCTACGGCACTATAAAACACTTCCCTGCACCATGTCAGGCTGAGGCCGACTGCCATTCAGGCCCATCAATAAAGTCTACCGGCGCTGTTGGCTGGCAAGTAAAAAAAAAAAAAAAAAAAAGCTATATTCATACACAGGTGCATACATCGTCATGTTTCAGCATATAAAATATCCTAAAAGAATATTCATATAGTATCTTGAGGCAAACCAGCATCTGCGATGGCCTTGGAGGCAGCAGAGCTGACACATTCATTATTCACCCCAGAGAAGCCAGAGAGATAAATTTTGCATTTCAGCTCGATTTCCAAGAGAAGGACACCATCAGACACATGAAGTCCTTCGAAACAAAGAAAATACTGCAATTCAGTAAAGAATACCAACCGGGAAGACATCTAGGTTTAAAGGGTGAACTCTATAAATCCGCTGAGTTCGACTTATTAGAAAACGGGATTAATTTCAGTTTTTTGGAAATTCTGTCGCCGCTGTTTGAATGATTTTAATGAGCAATACATCATTGGAAAGAGGAGCTGAAGCGCAAGCTTTTCATCGTGAGTTTTCTTTTCAATTAAGGGACAATTGTCAGAAAAAAATTAATATCATTAGATACACCAACAAAATTGAGAAAAAAAAAACCTCAAACAAAAGCAAAATTGAAAATTTTTCCCAGATGAATCTTTTGGACTCTGCTTTAGGTTTCTTTGGTATTTTTTTCAGCAGCGTAGGTCATTAGATGAGAGGAATTTTGAGTTGAAGTTTGTTAAAAAGTACATTTTATATTTTTCTGTTATTATGTACTGACTTATAGATCTATAAGTAAGCGTACATTACTTCCCAATAAGAATACATTTCACATGAATATAATCAGGATCATACGTTAATTATTTAAGACATGGCGGACACTCCCCTCAAGTAGATGAGTAACCAAGGAAAAAAAATGGAAGGAAATGGTGGTGTGTCCTTTTCAATGCTTCTGTAATAAGATCTTCACAACTTGTTGCAGATGCTGTTGCTGTATTTCTTTAATTTCATTTTTATGCTGTTCCTGAAGATCCTTAATCTCTACCTTATGTTGTACCTGCATTGCCACAATTTCTCTGAGGTGCTCTTCCTTATGCTGCAGCAAGCGTTGCTGGAGCTCCTCTTTTTCTTTCCTGAGTTGTTCCTTCTCAGCCTCCACAGACCTCTCTGAGTTAGTCAAACCTCGCAAGCTCACCTGATTCATGAACCCAGTCAAAGCGGCGGTGCATTCATTTTGTGAAGATATTATCATCTCCAATAGCTTCCCTTGCTGGATGAATGATTTTGCAAAAGGTGACTCCTCCGAAGTTCTTCTTCTTTTCGATTGGGGACGTATGGAGGGACTAGATGGTGATGGGGAATGAACGGGCGAGTCACTGATGGTGGAAGATGGCGCAGGACTAGGTGTCGAACACACTACTGCCTCTGAGACACCTGCTGGAGCTGACTGGGCCTGAATTCCTGATGATGAGGCTAAAAAAGAAGAAAAAAAAAGTCATTGAAGGTCAAGTTCTGTAGCATTCTAACTACATGTGCCAGTTAAGTTCTATTACTGTGACTTATATTTAGAAAAATGGTTTAAAAAAAAAAAAAAAAAAAAAAAAGCTATGAATGCCCCCCCAAAAAAAAAAGAAAGTTAAAAAATCATTGGCACCGTAATATAGCCACTGGGTCAGAGCAAACCTCCCACTCTGGCTGGCCTTGTCCTTGATAATCCTGTACCTGGTAGCAAAGAAAATCATTATATAAAGCCAATATAAGTATGGATTACAGATATGAATGGTGAAGTGACATTAGTGATGTTAAATGTCTGAATGACAACTGTGAGATACAATATCTAATTATATTTAATAAAAGCCTGTCTGACATTATACTATGTTGACAATGTATCCATAACTACTTGCTTAAAAGATACCATAAATTTATATCACAGCTAGTCCAGGTCAAGACTGTGCACTGTATATAATGATGTACCTTCTTTTCAATCCCCTCATTTTCTGGTCACATGCTGCCCCATCCACAGCATATCCTTTCGCTTGTAGCTCTTTAGCGATATCCCGCCAAACTTGATATTTTCTTTTGGAGTTATCTGAGAATCCTCGCTGGTGGAGCTTGCAGGTTTCTATCAACAGCAATATTGCTTCATGTGACCAACCTGTTGACAAAAATTTGAGTTAATAATTGCTGTGGAGAAGAAAATTTCCCGATGCGCTGCACCCAAAGTCATCATCATCATCATCATCACTTCATTTAACGTCCATTTTCACTCTTCATGAGTGGTTGGACGTTTTATGGCTCGTAAATCGAGCCATTTTCAGTTTTTGGTGCAAGATTTTCCTGGTGCATGCCCTTGCACACCCAACCACATATTTTAAGTGGTGGCCCTTGCCTTTGCCTGAGCGAAAAAGGCAAATCCTACAAGGCAGCAGGGGGCTATGAGGTTTACCACCCGCTTTTTCCCCCATAGCTAGGACTGGATGGCCTAGTTTAGTCGTTGACTACCCGACCATGCAGCTGGTTGTACTGGGTTACATGTTACCAGTAGCAGAGCACTAGCTTAACTGCCCTGACCAGACAGACCCAAAGCACCCAATGTATCTTCATAAACTTGAGTATAGCAGTAAGTCAATCTAGCCTAAATGAGGTTTACAGACAACACTGCAGAAGTTTACTATATACAGTGCATGAGATTAAATTTGCTGTTCTATTTATATTAAAGTTTTACGTTCATATCTACAAATCACACCAACTAACATTTTTCCTGCTCCTGCATGGTAACACCACGCTGCTCAGCAGATACTCCAGCAACACCATCATCATCAGCAACATCATCATCGTCATCAGCAACATCAGCACCTGCCAGAAAACTCAACCTTAAAAGATCGCTAGTGATGGTAATATTATTTTGCGACATATATGTGGGATGGCTTGCCCCCCTTAGTTAGGTTAGGTGGAGGGGTCCAGGAAGGCTTGCCACCTCTGGTTAGGTTAGGATATTTTTTTTTACTGGTTTCTGCCCCCCCCCACCCCCCAAAAAAATCTCCATCAGAAAAAGCACCAAAAATAGGCCAAAAAATAGTCAGTGTCTCTGGAATAGATGGTGTAGGTGTCGTCTATTTTATCCTGGTTAAATATTTTGAAGCACACCCCACTCACTATGGGGGTGGAATGTGTTTTTTCTTGTAGTTTCTGTGCTGTGAACATTTCTGATAATAATTGATGCCACAAACAATTTTTACTATATACCTAACCTAACCAAGAGTGAAATGAAAATAGTTTCCAATGAAAATGAGTATCAGAAACATTCACAGGACCTCAGATAACACAAGAAAAACTCAAATCTCACCCCACAGTGAGTGGAGTGTACTTGCAAGACCCACCACTTTCACCAATCTCAACATGTTTTTTCTTATCCTTATCATCAGTTAGAGCTTCTCATTCTGAGAAATATGAACTCCATTTATACCCACCGCAAGTTTTTTTTATCATGCTGACTGATTTTTAAAGATTTTTCTTTTTGGGGAAAGCAAGCTCGCTTGCTCACTCCCATGACAGGTTCTTTTAGGTTAGGCTACATAGGTTAGGTTAGGTTAGGTTAGGTTACATCAGGTTATGTTAGGTTACATTAGGTTGTTAGGTTACATTAGGTTAGATTACATTAGGTTGTTAGGTTACATTAGGTTGTTAGGTTACATTAGGTTGTTAGGTTACATTAGGTTAGATTACATTAGGTTGTTAGGTTACATTAGGTTGTTAGGTTACATTAGGTTGTTAGCATACATTAGGTTAGGTTACGTTATGTTACATCAGGTTAGGTTAGGTTACATTATGGTATGTTATGTTACATTAGGTTAGGTTAGGTTACATTAGGTTGTTAGGTTACATTAGGTTGTTAGATTACATTAGGTTGTTAGGTTATTCCTCCCTACCCATAAGCAGCATTCCCCCAAAACAAGCATGGGAGTAAAAACATAGTATTTTCGAATGGACAGAAAGTATAACGAATTGAAATGAGGGTAAAATAACCACCAGAAAAAAAAAAATGTAGCTTATTATATATAGGATGTATTGCAAAACTGTATACGCTTATCTGCGCCACTGTTCTTTGAACCACATCATTATATTTATGATTACTATGTATGTACTGTATTTCTACAGGGATGAACCATAGTGCCTACCAGCAGTGCACATCTGAAGGTGTTGAAGCATACAATCGTAGTCTTCGGACTGAAAAGGACAATGGTAGCACTTGTACGTGTCTGTCTTTCCCGCCATATCCGCCCTATTCGTTAGTTGTAAAGCCTTCCCGTGATTGAAGGTGTTGCTCAGGTGCTTGTGCCGCGTACTGGAGGCGAACAGCACGACGAGCGAACCACAGCCACGACGGGAACAATTAAAGGGAAGGAATTGGTGGACCTCTGCGATGATGCGATCTATTTTGCGGCTGCGAGTTAATTCCCACAAACCCGGTGGTGTTTGTTTGGGTTACTACTACTACTACTACTACTACTACTACTACTACTACTACTACTACTACTACTACTAATAATAATAACAATAATTATAATAATGATAAAAACAAGTCTAATAAAGTAAGAGGAGGAAGGAGAAGGGAGGGAAGGAGAAGAATTAAGGAAGAGGATGAATAATAATAATAAGAAAAAACAAGAAAGAAGAATGAAGAGGAAGAGAAAGAAAGAAGAAAAGGAAGAACAAAAAAAAAAAAGGAACACACAGAGAGAGAGAGAGAGAGAGAGAGAGAGAGAGAGAGAGAGAGAGAGAGAAGTCAGCTGAGAGGGAGGAGTAAAGAAGAAGAAGAGGAAGGAGAAGAGAGATCAGCCGGTTGCGAGGTGCTAACAATCTCTCTATCTCCATTTCTCTATCTCCCCCAGTAGGCCGTGTGCTCCAAAATGGCTTCCCTGACCAGAGGTGCGGTAAATACTGGTCCTTGTACTGTGAGATAATGGTATAATAGTGCAATAATGGTGATACTACTACTACTACTACCGGGGCTTTGCGGTGTGAAAGGGTGACCTGCTTAGTGTGACGAGTCAGGGTGAGCTGCTGATTGCATTGCTGTGGTGTGCTGACTTATGTGGCTGTGGCTCTATTGCTCTCTGTTTTTATAATAGTCATTTCGGTAAAGATTCGTTTTAGGTCCATGCCAGTATCTCATTACCTACCTTATGAAACATCAGTATCTCTTCATATATCTTTTCTACAAACCTTCAACAGACATGGAAACGCTTTGAAAATCCAATTCAAGGACTTTTTTTTTACTCTTGAAAATGGGATAATGTTTACGAAAGCGCGTCGCCACTGGCGGCGGCCACAGCGACGCTGCAGCCGCCGCAGCCGTAAAATAGCTCGCAGAGGGTTTAGGGTCGGGGAGCATATTAAAACTACTCCGACCGAACTTTACGACCTACTATATAACTTATTTCAGCGAGGAGGTATTTCTTGCAACACCGGCTGCAGCGTCGCCGCGGCCGCCGCCAGAGGAGGCGACGCGCTTTCGTAAACATTATCCCCTATATTCAAGAGTAAAAAAAAAAAGTCCTTGAATTGGATTTGCAAAGCATTTCCATGACTGTTGAAGGTTTGTAGAAAAGATATATGAAGAGATACTGATGTTTCATAAGGTAGGTAATGAGATACTGGCATGGACCTAAAACGAATCTTGACAGTAATTTCATTCTTATTCTAATTTTATTCTATGCTCACCATTTTTATTTTCTATTGTTTTCCTCCTTAATTCCCACACCTTACTCCCCTTACCTTTACATCACTGTTTTTGTTGTATAGAAGAGAATGCAGTCAAGGAAATGTCCAGTTAAAATTACTTAACTTGGGAACACAGTAAATACAAGGAGCACTGTGTCACTCTGTTTTTGTTAGAAGACCTGCTGGCCAGTGACACCCTCAGCCCCAACACAGCCTTCCAAGCCCTCAAGTGCACGCAAACCTTCCTGCAGAAGTCGGGGCAACTCGACAGAATCTAACCCCACCCTGGTGACAGCAACAAACAAAAACCTGATACCAACTACCACTGAAGGGGCTCTAGAGGCTGTGGCCCCACAGCCTAACTAGCCCCATAAAACCACCCAAGAAGAAGAAGAAGAAGAGGATCAGATAACATTCACGAAAGCGTAGCCTTCTCTGGTGGCAGCTGTGGCGGCAGTCCAGCCATTGTTGCAAGAAATACCTCCTCGATGAAATAAGTCGCATATACATGAGGGGAGAGGAGGTTATGTAAAGTTCAGTTGGAGTAGTTTAAATATGCTCCCCCACCCAAAACCCACGGGTGTCCAAGTTGAACCTCTCTGCGTGCTAGTTTGCGGCTGTGGCGGCGGGTCTACAAAAGGCATTGAAATGTCAATCATTTAGTGATTTCTGGAAAAAAAAATATCTCCATGGTAAACAGCATCATATTTTGTCCAGAAATAAGCAGTCAGTATCTTAAAATTAGTAGGCTATACTTTCATGAATATTCCTCAGAGAATTAAGTTGAGGGAATGTCCAGTTGAAATTATTTAACACGGTCGCAGCGATGGGCCAAATTTGTGGCTTTACTGTGTACCAGCGACGGGCCAAAGTTTTGCCATGATATAAACCCCCCAAAATAGTTGATGCATAAACTGATCACAAATGTGTTGATATATATTATGAAATGGTTTGCGTGAGTGATGATTTTTTCTCATTAATTCGCTTAGAGGTGCCTTTCAGAAACATGATCCCCATAACTTTGGAGGGGTGTACATACTTGTGCCGCCTTTTCTAACTCTCCTGCGCCTGTGTCCATTCCAACAGGCAGATTACTGTAAAAAAAAACAAAAAAAAACATAGCACACATTATCCTCAGCACCTCTAAACTCTTCTTGGTTGACCCCAAACTAACCCAGTGCACTGTTCCCACAGGCATCTTCATTGTGGGGGCCAAACGCACGCCCTTTGGCACGTTTGGCGGCGCATTGGCCAAACACACGCCCACCGACCTGCAGGAAGTGGCCGCCAAGGCTGCCCTCGCCTCCGCCAAAGTCAACCCGGAAAATGTGGACTCGGTGGTCGTTGGTAACGTGATTGGGGTGAGTGGCGGAGGCTGTTGTTGTTGTTCCTGTTATTATTATTATTATTATTATTATTATTATTATTATTATTATTATTATTATTATTATTATTAGTAGTAGTAGTAGTAGAGTATTATTATGAGTAGTAGTAGTCAAAGTATTGCAATTATTATCATTGTTGTTTTCTCTTTTATTATTATGAAAAAATCCAGTCCTATTATGTTCAATATATAAAGGAAAAAATTAAATATGATTCACTCTTCAGAAATGTGATTGGAGTGAGTAATTATTATTATTATTATTATTATTATTATTATTATTATTATTATTATTACTTTTAACAGTAGTAGAGGTATCGCCATTATTTTCTTCGCTATTGTCATGATAATATTCAGTTCCCTAATGTTCAGAATATTAAGAAAATATTTACATCGTCCCAAACTGACTGTCACTTCTGGCCACTCAATTCTTGGTTTTGTAGGAGCAATGCTTAGAGGGCTCTTTTGTTTTTTTGTGTTTGTCCTTTGAACTGCTTCCTTCACTGTAAAGAAAATATTGTTCAGTGTCCCTTTAAGAAGAGACAAAACACAGGGTAGTTCACCCATCCATCCTGTCACACCCTAAAGCTACCTAGCCCTACAGTGTGCCATGAAAACCATACAAAACACAGAGTAGTCCACCCATCTATCCACCACACCCTAAAGCTGCCCAACCCTACAGTGTACCATCAAGATCATACAGTAATCCACCCATCTATTCACAACACCCTCAAGCTACCTCACCCCATAGACAAAACACACACTAGTCCACCCCTCTGTCCTGTCACCCCCTAAAGCTGCCCAACCCTACAGTGTGCCATCAATAAAGAGACAATAAAGATCCTGTTAATCACTGCCCCTATAAAAGAAAGTATAGGAGAGCAGCCTTGAAGTGGTAGAAGGACATGGATTGAAGGGAAATAATGTGTTGATAGGGATATGTAACGGAGAAAAGTCTGCTAATCACTGCCCCTATAAGAAAGAGTATAGAAGAGTGGCTTTGAAGTGGTGAGAAGGACATGGATTGAAGGCGGGTTATCCCGAGAACATCTGCAGACCCTTTTCTGGGCTTTCATGAGTCGTGGCTGTGGTACGGTGGACCTTAAAAAGGGCTCACCATAAAACCCATAATTCGAGCTAATTGTAGGCGGTGGTGGCATAGAGCAACCCATCATACATGCCCCGGGTCACAGTGGTGGGTGAGTGATCTTGAGATGGGCTTTTTTGTCATAGGTGGTGCTGTAAGGTCATGGCAGACTGACTTAGCTATCCACACAGTAATCACTTGTCAAATTCTCTATAGTAGACAACAAGCGACTCTTGGCTACATGCCACGCATCACAAGACTGTTTATTTTGTAACAAACACCACCCAAAAAGAATGGAGTTTGAGTTAAAGTAAATATTTTTAACGGCTTTATGGTTATGAGAGGAGTACTCGGATGTATGTTCCATGCTCTTTTCTTTGTCTCAAAATGCAGTGTAATTTTGCCGTTTCTCGGCCACTTCTCGGCTTTCCCATAGCCGAAGCCCACGGGTTAATAGGGATTTGTAATGGAGAAAAGTCTGCTAATCACTGCCCCTATAAGAGAGAATATAGAAGAGTGGCTTTGAAGTTGTGAGACGGACATGGATTGGAGGAAAATAGTGTGTTGATAGGGATTTGTAATGTAGGAGTATAGGATTCTCAGCCAGTGAAACCAGATTGGCAAGATTGTTTTGGTGTTGGGTCCCTCGGGTTCTTTCCTTCCCGCCGCTCCGCCACACTGTCTCAACACCTGTCTCTTCCTCACATGTGTTATCTGTAGGTCACATATGAGGGGAAAAGATAGGCTGGGGTTGTGTGGCAGACAGAGTGTTAGGGAGGAAAGGACTCGCGGGAAATTGGGAACCAATGCAAAAACAATCTCATGAGTCTCATTTCAACATAAATCCACCCATCCATCTGCCGCACCCTGAAGTTACCTCTCTGCGCTGCCTCCCCCACAGTGCGCCAACACGGACACCATCTATATCGCCCGCCACGTTGGACTGCGGTGTGGGGTGCCCATCGCCGCGCCCGCCCTCGCGGTCAACAGGCTGTGTGGTTCGGGCTTCCAGGCTGTGGTGAATGGAGCGCATGTAAGCATTGATGGCCTGGGAAAGACTGGTTGTTGGTGAGAGAGAGAGAGAGAGAGAGAGAGATGACATAATAAAAGGAGGAGGGGAGATGGAGAGGGGAGCAAAAGGGTAAAGAGAGGAAGGGGAGATAAAAAATAATTAATGTAGTAATGCCAATTGAATCAGATCAGTGTGCTTGTGTAGAGAAACAGGGGGAGAAGGGGAGAGGGGGGATAAAGAGGGGAGGGGAAAGGTGTAGTATTGTATGTGTGTATGTGTGTGTGTGTGTGATAAAACATTAGGCTATCTTTTTTTTTTTTTTTTTTTTTTTTTAATCCCAACCTTCCCCCGCCAGGACATCTTGATGGGGGACAGCTCGGTGGTACTGACTGGGGGTGTGGACAGCATGAGCATGGCACCCTACGCTGTCAGGAACATTCGCTTTGGCACTCGGCTTGGTTCGGACCTATCCATGGAGGTGAGTGATTTTTGTTTTTTTAATTCGTCATGGTAGAAAACTCACAAAACAAACATGAACGGAATGAGGGCAAAGGAATGTGTGTATAATTGTGTGTGTGTGTGTGTGTGTGTGTGTGTGTGTGTGTGTGTGTGTTAGCTTGTTCAGCAGTGAATGGAGTCTGTTAAATTTGAAATCCATTAACTCCAGGTCTGTTAAAACAAGAGTGAAGTATTAATAAGGAGAGCAAATGATGAGCAGCCACCACGTGTAGTCTGACAGGCCTCTTGACAGGTCTCCTTCTATAATACCTGGTTTGCTTTGGCTGTGTTATCAAACTTTTTATGCATACATTCACTTCACTGCCATCCGTGCCCCTCAGGACACACTCTGGGCCTCCCTGACGGACCAGCACTGCAAGACTCCGATGGGGGTGACCGCTGAGAACCTGGCCGCCAAGTACAACATCACAAGGCAGGACGCAGACGCCTTCGCCCTCGCTAGCCAACAGAACTGGGCTACCGGTATGTGTGTGGTTGGGTGGTGTGTGATGTGTGGCTGGGTGTGGTGTGGTGTGGGTGGGTTTGATTTGCCTTCCACTGTACTGCAAAAGAGGGGAAGGGGGAGTGGGGTGAAATCAGAGTTGGAGTTGGAGCTGGAGTCACAATCTTAAAATTACATCCGATTCCACACCCTTGTTGTTTACCCACTAGTATTTATTGACCAAGTTTTATTGACCAAGTTGTAGTTGCATGCTTTCAAGAGAGTATCAACACACCTCTCCACCCCAAACTGACCTCTCGTTCTTTTTCTTTTGTTGAAGCAGTGTATAGTGGGCTTTTTTGTTGTTGCTTTTGTTTCTTGACCTTGAGCTGCCTCCCTTGCTGTAGAGAGAGAGAGAGAGAGAGAGAGAGAGAGAGAGAGAGAGAGAGAGAGAGAGAGAATGTCCTGTCCGTCTATATTTGTCCAATTTTCACTAAGTTCCACACACTCTTTGCCTCCACCCCTTCCTCTAATTAATTCCAAGGATCTATAGTTAGTACTCTTAGATGCTTTCGAACATCATATTATTTTTTTCTAGCGGCCAAAAACAAGGTTAAAGGGATTCTTATGAGTGTTTTCTCACGTTCATTATGCAGAAGCTTTGTCAAACTTCCAGCAGGGTTTTAAAACTACCCAAGGAAAGGCCCACAACTCCTATGAAAGCCTTGCCAGATGTGTGTGCTTGGGCTCAGAAAGGTTTTAGAATATGGCTCTATATTTTGAAGGGGAAACCTGTAATTTTTTGTGTCATCAAGACTAGTTACCTTTTGCAATTTTTTCTTGTGTCCCGTCACCCTGACTACACCATTTTCCCTTTTCAACAATAGGTCTGTTTTATCTGATTCCTGTAAATCATTCATGCATTTATATTATTTAATTAGGTGTCCTCTCTCTTCTTCCCTCCAGTGTTATCAGCTGCATTTCTCTTAATCTTTCAAGTGTTTCTTCTTGTGAGGAGATCACACAAGTTCTTCCAACTTCAGCTTTGGTCTAGTCATTGTGGTTATTGTTTTCTTTATCATGTCTTTATTTGAGCTGTGACATGCCATTTTTAAGTTCCCAAGCACATTGGGCTCGTATGTATCTCCAAATATATTGCTTGTATGCTCCTCTGGTAAAATCATCCTGACTCATCACTCCCAGGGCTTCCTCCTCTGTTTCTCTTACTTGCTATATCATATCACATTTATTAGATGTATGTAGGTCGCATTTCACTTCCCCATTTCCAGCACATTACATTTTTCTGCATTGAATTCTATTTCCCAAGTTTTGCTCCATTCATGTGTGTGTGTGTGTGTGGCAGGGGAAGGGGAATGGAGGTGAAGAATAAAGGGGTGTATTATTAAATCTTTCAGCACCCAAGCTCACATGTTAGAGAAACTGCAATAACACAGTGAAAATATCCGTAATGAACACCACTGGGTTGATTAAAAGCATTTCCGACGGGCTGCGGGTGTGAGCGGGGTCACCTTTACCTTCTGTCCACAGTGCGGGGCGAGGGCGTCAGGTATAGTCCGCAGAAGCGGCTTCTGGCGCGGTGATCTTTTAGCTCATCGTTGGCCTAGTTGTTATGCTTCCTGGCTTCTACTCGGAAGGCTCGTGTTTGATTCCCGGCACTCAGTGGTGTTCATTACGGATACCAAGCACACATATTTGACAAAGCTTTCGTTAGAGTTGTTGTAGGCATTTTCAGGGGTAGTTTAATGACCCTGGTGGTACTTTGACCCTTCTTTTTTACGTTGAACCTGCAAAAACACTTACGAGAACCTGACTGATCGCCTTTTCGACCTTTGGAAATAGTTGATGTAGGAGAAAGAAGCATCTTAGAATATGGACCAAAATCCCAACCCAGCCTAAACTAACCCTCGGCTAACTCCCCCTCTTCCTATCCACCCCAACCCAAAAGAATGGCCATGAGCATTGAATTCCATTTCCCAAGTTCATATGTATGTGTATGTGTGGGGGGGGGAAGGGAGGCAAAGAAGAAAGGCTGGTATTGATATAAATTCCCACCTCATATCAACTATTTCCAGAGGCTGAAAAGAAGATCAGTTGAGTTTTAATGAGTGTTTTTGTAGGTTCATGGTACAGAAGAATGGTCAAACTACTTCTAGGGTCATTAAACTGCCCCAGGAAATGCCCAAAACTCCTATGAAAACTTTGTCAAATATGTGCTTGGGTGCCAAAATGTTTAATAATATAGCCTGAAATCCTTACCTAGCCTAACCTAACCCTTGGCTAACTTTCTTCTCTTCACCCCAGCCCAGAATGAAGGCCATTTCGCCGCTGAGATGGCCCCCATCACCATCAAGACCAAGAAGGGCCCGGCGGAGATGACCATGGACGAGCACCCCAAGCCCAAGACCACTGCCGAGGGCCTGGCCAAGCTGCCGCCCGTCTTCAAGAAGGACGGCACTGTCACTGCCGGCACTGCCTCGGTGGGTAGGGCGAGAGATTGCTTGGGAAATAGACTGGGGGGGAGGGTGAAAGGACTTGGGGAGTGGACTAGAGGGAGGGTGACAGGGTGAGTGGGGAAAGGAAAGAATATAAAGGAGAAAGACCAGGAAAATAAGTAATAGAAATAATGGAAGAAGAAAGAAGAGAAAGGAGGAACAAGGAGAGAAGGAGGAAGAAGGAGAAAGACCAGGAAAATCAGTAATAGAAGAAGTAACAGAAGAAGAAAGAAGAGGAATAAAAGAGGAGGAGGAAGAAAGAAATGCCAGTGAAAATCAGTAACAGAAGGAGAAAGAAGAGAAAGGAGGAAGAGGAACAAGAAGAGGAAGAAGGGGAAACACCAATAAAAATCAATAATAGGAGAAATATGGCAAAACAGGAGGGAAGGAAGAGAAAGAAAAGGAGGAAGGGGAAACAGCAATAAAAATCAATAACTGGAGAAATATGGCAAAACAGAAGGAGGGGAGGAAGAGAAAGAAAAGGAGGAAGAAGGGGAAACAGCAATAAAAATCAATAACAGGAGAAATATGGCAAAACAGAAGGAGGGAAGAGAAAGAAAAGGAGGAAGAAGGGGAAACAGCAATAAAAATCAATAACTGGAGAAATATGGCAAAACAGGAGGGAAGAGAAAGAAAAGGAGGAGGAAGAAGGGGAAACAGCAATAAAAATCAATAATAGGAGAAATATGGCAAAACAGGAGGGGAGGAAGAGAAAGAAAAGGAGGAAGATGAAAAATAAGGAAGAATTATTTTTATGACTAGATTTTGTTTCTTCTCGTTTTTTAATTTTTTTAATTTTTTGTCATCATTATCAACACACTTCTACATATTTACTTTTATACTGACTTTTTTATTTATTTATCTTCTTTTCCCCCCGTTGAGCAGCTTTCTGTACTGTAGAACAAACATCCTTTACCTATCTATTGAAGTCTTTAGTTCCCCTTCAGTAACCTCAACACACACATTCTTTTCTTGCTCTCTTCTCCCTTATTTTCTGGGCATAGGTTTATCTATGGACTTTTCTTTTTCCTGCCTGTTTTAGCCTTTAATTTCCCTTCAGTAACCTCAACACACACTTTCTTTTGTTGCTCTTCTCCCTTTGTGGGCATATGTTTATTTATGGACTTTTTCTTTTCTTTTTCCTGCCTGTTTTAGCCTTTTGTTTTCCCTCACTAACCTCAACTCTTTTGCTGCCTCCTCCACTCTGTATCTCCACACCTCCCTTCACCTCCTCCACTGCACATCTCTTCCTCCTCCTCCTCCTCCTTCCACTCCTCACCTCCTGCCTTCATCTCCATTCCACATGTCCTCAATAACTCAATTCTAATGCACACTTATCACCATTTTTTTCATCATCCGCACTCAAATATCTTGTAAATATTCACGCAGAAACTTCAGAAGATGCATCTAAAGAGTTCATTATTCATCATCATTCATTATTTATCATTCACTGATTGTTCATCATTCATTATTCATCATTTATTTATTGTTCATTCATCATTCATTCATTACTCATAATTTATCATTCATTTGTTATTCATCATTCATTATTCATGTAGTGTTCCTTATTCCCCGTCTCCCTCAGGGCATCTGTGACGGGGCCGGGGCCGTGGTGCTGGCCAGTGAGGGGGCGTGCGGGGAGCTTGGCCTGGCCCCGCTGGCTCGCCTGGTGGGCTATGCCGTGGCTGGGGTGGACCCAACCATCATGGGCATTGGTCCAGCGCCGGCCATCAGGAAGCTGCTCAAGGTGTCCGGGATGGAGCTGAAGGACATTGGACTGGTGGAGGTGAGGACTGAGTTGTTATTGTTGATGTTATTGTTGATGTTACTGTTGTTGTTGTTCCTTTTCTTCTTCTACTACTTCTTGCTATTATGGGCCTGGTGGAAGTGTGGGTGAGAAATTATTATTGTTATTATTATCATTATTATTATTATTATTATTATTATGAGCCTGGCAGAGGTGAGAGAGGGAGAGAGAGGGGTTACTATTAATGTTATTATTGTTAATGTTGTTGTTATTATTATTATTATTATTATTATAGGACTGGTGGAGGTTAGTATTAGCCTTGTCAGATTGTTGTACTTAGAGCCTCCTATATCCTGTTTTCTGCCCCATAACTATTAACGAGAACCCTCAAGAATTAACAGCATCAATTGATATCGGATGTTGTGTGTGTAAGACAGTTTGGGATCTGGAAGTGATAAATGCTGTGTTCTAAGTTCTAAGATAGCCTGGCAACGCTGGTTAGTATTATTCTGTTATTGTTGTTGGTGTTATTATTATTATTATTGCTGCTGTTATGGGCCTGGTGGAAGTGTGGGTGAGAGCTTAATATTTTTGTTATTATTGTTGTCATTATTACTTCATGAAGAAGTGTGAGCATGGAGGTAAAGAGGGGAATAAAGAATGGTATTATCCTGCCAACTCTGTCATATGCATCAGAGACGTGGACATGGAATGCAGCACAGTAATCAAGAATACATGCAGTGGAAATGAGTTATATAAGAGGTGCATGTGGTGTGTCAGGATGGATTGGAGAAAGTAATGAAAGTGTGTATGAGAGGTTTGGTGTGGGTGCAGCAGTGAAAGGAGTGGAGTGTGGAGTGGGTGAAGCGTGGTGCATTGAGATGGTTTGGACACGTGATGAGAATGGGGAAGAATGAATTTGTGAAGAGTGTATGAGGGAAGGAATGAGGGAGGGGGTATCAGGGGAAGACCATCTGTGAAGTGGATAAATAGGGTGAGTGAGTATTGGAGCGAGAGAGTTGGAAGTAGCAGGATTGAATGTGCTGAAAGGGAGTGCCAGAACAGGGAGAGATGGAGACACTTCTGCTGCGGCCACCCCCTGAAGGGAAGTTCCCACGAGGGAGCAAGGCATCGGAGACATAGATAGATAGATAGATAGATAGATTATTATTATTATCACTTATTATTATCAATCTATACTATTACTGTTCTTATTGTTATCATTACTATCATTACTGTTGTCATCGTTGACGTCCCTGTCCCCAGATCAACGAGGCCTTCGCACCCCAGACCATTGCATGCCAGAGGGAGCTGGACCTGGACCCTTCACTGCTCAACACATGCGGCGGGGCCATAGCGCTGGGCCACCCGCTGGGGGCCTCGGGGGCACGCATCACCTCACACCTGGTACATGAACTCAGGTGAGGCTAATGGGACTGACCAGAGCCCATATTCTTAAACCTTTCAGCGCCCAGGCACACATATTTGACAAGGGTTTCATAGGAGTTGTTGGCATTTCCAGGGGTAGTTTCACAACCCTGGTGGTATTCTGACCCTTCTTCTGTACCATGAACCTAAAGAAACACTCATGAGAACCTGATTCATCTCCTTTTTGGCCTTTGGAAATAATTGATGTGAGAGGTGGAAGGGTCTGACAATACTGACCCAGGTGCATTGGGATGGACATTAGCGTTGGCAGTCATCATTTGTCTGGAGGGATCTGAATCAATGCCTGTAACGAAGGGTTGACTATGATTATTCTTGTGGTTATTCTAGTTGTAGTAATAGTAGTAGTAGTAGTAATAGTAATAGTAGTACTTTTTTTTGTGTGCCCTTGAGCTGCTTCCTTTACTGTAAAATAAAAATTAGTGTTGGTAGTAGTATCAGCATTTATTCATTATTATTTCTCTTACCGTCTACAAGTCTTCATCTGTTTCCATTGTGCCCTCAGGCGTCGTGGTGTGAAGTATGGCATCGGGTCAGCCTGCATCGGGGGCGGGCAGGGTATCGCACTGCTGCTGGAGGCTGTGTAGGGCTGCCAGCTGAGCCCCCCCCCCCACCACCACCACCCCGTCATGTCAATCCTTGCCCTCAGTGCCTGGAACACCACAGAAAGTAATCACCATCATCTCCCACCACCACCACCAACAACAATAGTGTGAAGGCTGAAACAAGTTGGATGAAGAGAGGTGAAGAGGAAGTGAGGAAAAAAAGATGTGAAGGAGGGGGAGGAAGGGAGGGTGGAGGAGGAAGGGTTTGAAGAAGGGAAGGAGGAGGAGGGAGTGGAAAAAGGGGTACATAGAGAGAGGGTGTAAAAAGAGGGGAATGAGAGGGAAGGGGAAATGAGTTGGCAGAGGGCAACTAATATCATTGTTTTAATAATGGTTAGTATACATAGATAATATTTAACCCAATGAATGACATGAAGTATTTTGCCAGTATCTTTATAACTAAAGCCAAGCAGTTGTGTCATTGCTACAACAAGGTTTATACTGTACTCTTGAGAGGCGGTGAGGCGGCTCATTGACCTGTGTGGTGTGTCGCATGGCTGTGAGTTTGGCCCATATTCTCAGACCCTTTCGGCTCTCGCAACAAATATTTCCAAGGGCCACGAAGGAGAATAGTCAAGTTCTCATGAGTGTTTTTCACATTTACGGTGCAGAAGCCTTGTCAAGCTTTCACTAGGCTCATAGAACTACCCTTGGAAATACCCACAGCCTCTAAACAAAGCCTTACTGAATGTGGGTGAGTAAGCCTCGAATGTCTGGGAATATGAGCGAGACAGACAGACACAATAGAGAGAGATGTAAAACTGATTACTGTTGTTTTAAGTCTAAGGCTCTTGTTTCATCATCTCTCGTTTTACTAGCAGCCTTCTACCTTTTAAATTCCTGCCTCAATGTTGTATCTCTTTCTATCTTCCATATATATTTGTAGCACCCATATATATTTTCATGCTAACTCCTCTAAACTTACTAACTGCATGCCTCCTCCCTTCCCATATTCCCACTGCACATGACTCCACTCTTGCTCATTCCTGTTCTATCCAAATTTCCTATGCAAGAGTTGGCTGGCATCTTCATTCTTTTATCCCTTCTGCCCCTAGCTCTCCATCTCATTCCCATCCCCTCCTCCTCCCCTTCCTGCCCAAATCAAGAGTTCAATAAAACAATGCACATATAATGCAATTTTGTATCATGATATAGTACTGTAGTGAGCTTTTTGGAGCCAATAAATCATATATTTGACATATTCTTCTCTATTATTTAATCATTACGGTAAAATCCCTGGCTACCAAAAGTCTATAAACCACTAGAATAAGTCTGCTATATTGAGTTACCAGTCATAAGCATGCTAATAGATATGCCATTACACCTAGAAGACAAGGATGACAAACATGTAGGGAAGCTGACTCATAACGAAATACCCAAAAGCCTTCTTCAGTGAGTTCATCCTCTAGTGTTACGTGAAATCACCAAAAAGACATAGGAGATGGAACATGCAGGGAAGCTAACTAATAAAGAACTACTCAAAAAGCCTTCCTGAGTCAGTCCATCCTCTGAAATGATGTGAAATCCTCCAAAAGACAAGAAAGATGGAACATGCAGGGAAGCTAACTTATTGCAAATTACTCAAAACGCCTTCCTCAGTGAGTTTACCCTTTGAAATGATGTGAAATCCTCCAAAAGACAAGAAAGATGGAACATGCAGGGAAGCTAACTTATTGCAAACTACTCAAAAAGCCTTCCTATCACCCAGTCTGACCTGCATAGAAGCACCAATTTCATCCATGTACACTCACTCCGCTCATTATAAGTACACACAGCCAAGAAATTAACACACCAGACTTCTTTAGTGAACCCAGTGACTCAGACACTTTGGGCTTTCACATCACCTATTTCCAAGGACCAAAAATGAGATCAATCGGGTTCAAATTAGTGTTTCTTGGGGGGTCATGACAGAAGGGTCAGACCAGGGATTTAAACTACTCCTGGAAATGCCCAACGCTTCCACTTCTCAGATCATTTCCAAGAGCTAGAAAGGAGATCAATTGGGTTATAATGATTTTTTAAGGTTCGTTGTACTCAGGAAAAGTCAGACTATCACCCTGGGTCATAAAACTACCCCTGGAAATGCCCAACAGTTCTGCATCACATCATTTCCAAGAGCTAATGAGGGGATCAGTCAAGTACTAATGAGCTTTTAAGGTTCGTGGTACAGAGGAAAGGTCAGACTACCACCAAGGTCATAAAACCATGCCTGGAAATGCCCAAAACTCTTCCTCATTCTGTCTTGAAGCAGATCTGAGTGGCTGTGTGTGTGTCTGTGTTCTTGTTAATCTTCCACTTCCTCCTGTAGCTAGGGGTGTATGTATTGGTCCAAGTACTACTCAGTTTACTCAGTTCTTGGATCTGAACATAAGAACGTAGGAGTGCAAGAGGCCGGTAGGCCTGGCAACTACTCGGTTTACTCAGTTCTTGGAATTCACTTACTTAATAGATTATATCCCCAAAAATTGTGGGGATTTGATCGACCGATCAATGATGGACAAATAAGGCAAGAGTAATCAACATGGTCTGGGCAACAAAACGCATCATTGCAGTTAAAAACATTAATTTTGTGCAACACTGGTGGTGTGGAATCATCATCATCATTTTGTTTAACGTCCGTTTTCACTCTTCCTGGGCAATTGGACGTTTTATGGCTTGTAAATCAAACCATTTTCAGTTTTTGGTGCAAGATTTTCCTGGTGCATGCCCTTGCCAACCCAACCACATATTTTAAGCGGTGGCCCAAGACTTTGCCTGAACGAAAAAGGCAAACCCTACAAGGCAGCAGGGGGCTATAAGGTTTACCACCCACTATTTCACCCATAGCTGGGACTGGATGGCCATTGACTCTGATAAACATGAGTTCATCTGCCCTTTGAATGGTCTTGTTTTTAATCCACCTGGGGGTCCAGCACACCCTCCTCACTGGTCCAAGACAAAACCAGTGGGGTCGCCGGTTTAGTCGCCTACTACCCGACCATGCGGCTGGTTGTACTGGGTTGCATGTTACCAGTAGCAGGGCACTACCTTAACTGCCCTGACCAGACCAGGAACTCTAAAAGTCATTGAATATAAACAGACAGGTGGTGCGGAATATGTTTGTGTATTAATTAGCTGCCTTATGTACCAACAGATGTTTATAATCTGTAGACCTTGACCCTTCTGTTTTATCTCGAGTAGGAATGCAGTGCTGTAGCTCTTTGAAAATAAGAACAACATTTAATATTGTTTGAAGGTCACATGGAATGTTGGAGACATTATCTTAGTCATTGAATATGAACACTTCTTATCTTTGGCAACCCTTTGACCTCCCCCTTGGCCTCCTGGTGATATGACTGCAATCCCCGCACGATCTGCTGCCCGCCTAGCTGTCGCCTGAGCAAAGCAATCATTCAGTACAGTCAAACCTTGGTTTTCGTATTCCCTAGTTTTCGTACGATTCGGTTTTCGATGACTTTTTTCGTCTAAATTTTGTCCAAGTTTTCGTACAGTTGAAAATGGTCCGTACCAAACTAGTCCACTTGCCCTCGTGACTCGGCCACTCATTTCCCTGAATTGAGCGCCCACATAAAATATCCCACGTGTTCGTGACTCACAGCCGTATGCTCGTCTCCCAATATCATCCTCGAAGGAAAACTTAGCATTTCCAAGGTACCTCCTGACCTCCCTTGAACCTTTGCTTTGGGACATAAATAGGAACTATATCATCATTTATGCAAGATGAAATGCTAGTATGTTCTCATTTTTGTAAAAAAAAACATGAATATCAGTCCACCTTGACCTGCATACGAGGAAAAAATTACAGATACAAAGACATTTATAAGACTTTGGTGTTCAAGTGAATTAACGATGTGATGTTATTCTGCAAGGTGTCACATTTATTGACAACGTAAAATATGTTCTATAAACTTATGAAGTGAAACGTATAAGCAAGAATTATGTTATCAGAAAAAGAAGTACATTTTGTTTATTTATAAATGGAAGTAGAACTGCAAAATATTCAATTGCTCAAGCTATACACTTTTTACATAGAGGAAGCGGCAACACCGTGTACCTACTATGTCGACAGCTGAACCAAAGACTCGACTGTTTTCTCATCCATATTTCATACATGAGGTAAGTACTACATCGATAATCATCTCCTGTGCTGGGCAGGAAGGTTTATAAAGGGAAGTTACTCAGATTTCTTGCATACAAAGGACAGAGGATGCTTACATGTTCACGGCAGAGCTTTAAGCTGCCAACCCACTGTAGTATATTTCGAATGCTTTTGGCCTATTATTAAGGATTTTAGCCACAAACGCTTACATACAGGGTATGTAAAACTATAGTTATTCTCTATAAAATGTATTTTTTGTTAATATTTTTGGGTGTCTGAAACAGGTTAATTGAATTTACATTATTTCTTGGGGAAATATTGCTTCAGTTTTCGTACATTCGGTTTTCGCCACACTTTTTCGAACGGATTAATCACGAAAACCGAGGTTCCACTGTACTTGGTTTTGAAGAGTAATCAAAACCAAATTACTCTGTTTGCAGAAAGTACTCGGTTCCCCGTCACTAATCATTATTATTCCAAGGCAGTACCTTTATTGCTTCCAGTCTCCATGCTGACTTGATTAATGTACAAACCCCCGTGATATCGCAGTTCAGTTTTCGCAGTCCCGGTATTTAGCGTTTTTTTCTGTAAGACCTATTAATTTTGATATCGCATATATTCGCCATTTCGCGGCATTCTGCAGCATTGTTTATGAGTTTAAATCTCATGCATCACAATAGACTGGCCATATGTACCGATTCAGCCAATCAGAGCGTCAGTATTGTTTTCTCACCTACTGATTGGCTGTTGTGTTCTAGAAGCATCTCGCTGCTTCACATCTCGCAGGGAGAGAAGCTGTTCGTCTTGTTCTGTCTCAGATCCGTGTGTCTCCCTACAGTGTACGGTGTGTTTCTATTGTTTTAACCGAGTTTAAAGACCTTAAAATGCTTTTAAAAGTACTGTAAAAGTTATAAAAACATCCCTAGGGTGTATTTAAATAGAGTATTTCTATTACGCAGATTTTCACTTACCGCGGGTGGGTCTGGAACGTAATCCCCGCGATTTAGGGGGATTTCTGTATTCTGTTTTACCTAACCCCTTGGATGTGGATTTCCTACAAGAAGACATCACCAAGCTACAGGAGTGGAAAAAAAGGTGGCTGCCATAATTCTATGAAGAAAAATGTAAAGTCATGCACCTTGGGAGGGCATATCCAGCATGCCAATACCACATGGGAAACACTCCACTATACACCACAGAGGCAGAGAAAGACCTGGGAGTGTATATTACCAGGCTACCAAGGAGGGCAAAACCCATGCCAATCGCAGCGGACGGGTTAAGGAACACACACACTCTCTCTCTCTCTCTCTCACACACACACACACACAAGAGAGAGAGAGAGAGAGAGAGAGAGAGAGAGAGAGAGAGAGAGAGAGAGAGAGAGAGAGAGAGAGTAAACCAATGTATGGTCTGAATATCTATGAAAATCTCTCTCTCTCTCTCTCTCTCTGAAGTATTTGTGAGCTTATAATAGTTGCAAATGTAATATGTATTTAAGCACATGGTTCCTTTAGTAATTACGATTATATAATAGTCTAAGTATATGTGCTGAGTGTGCTGGCTTAAAATTCATATTCTTTAACACTCCATATTCTTTTTATCTATTCACATGAGTCTTTGCCCAATGCACCAACCTCTAGGCATTAAGTAATAGTACATATGATCAGGGTGAATGTATTAATGTGATGCCCAGAAAGGTGTCGGTCAAGGTGATGTATCCTTAGGTCAGTGTGGCCATCAGTGTGTTACAATCAGTTTATTAATGTTAAATCTTTGTAAACCAATATCCATGTATCCATCCCGACTTATTCCAGTGTTTACATTATAGAGGGCATGGCTGGAAATTGGTTTAAAACATCACTTGACATTATATTTCTATTTCATCTCTTTGTCGCAAGGGAGGCAGCTCAAGGGCAGAAAACAAAACGCGCAACAAGAAAACCCACTTGACACCGACCCAACAAAAAACAAAAGAATGCGAGGGCAGAAGAGTCAATAATGAGCTACTTATAACACGCTAATGAGGACGATGATCTAAGTATGCATTATCTTGACTAACACTTCCTGGCACCACATTTATTTTACAAGACTGCAGCCAATGAATCCAATCCATCCAATCCCTCCTCAGTGTAACATGACGCTGGAGACAGGGTTGGGGTGGGACTGGGCTGGTGTGTGGAAGGGGTGGGGGGCTGGGGAAGGGCTGAAGGAGTAGGTGGGGCAGTCACAGCATCGGGGGAAGGGGGTGCAGGAGGGGGAGGTGCAGCAGGGTTGGGAGGAGGATTCATGGAGCTCTGTGAGGGGGAAACTCCAGGTCATCGTCTTCATGTGCTCTTCCCGCCAAGCTGTCAGGTCACTTATCACGTCGCTGGAGGGGGAAAAAAGGAAGATGCAGTGATGATGGTGATGATGATGATGACTTTTCTACAGTACAGGAAGCAGTTCACGGTCGGGAAAAACAAATGAAAACGACAGAAAGTTAAATGTTGCCCCTGTCACATAAAAGAAAATAGAGAAGAGTATAACCAATGGAGTGGATGATGATGATGATGATGATGACTTTTCTACAGTACAGGAAGCAGTTCACGGCTGGGCAAAAACAAATGAAAACGACAAAAAGTTAAACGTTGCCCCTGTCACATAAAAGAAAATAGAGAAGAGTATAACCAATGGAGTGGATGATCAGTGGAGAATGGTAGTTTTCTTTTGTACAGGTAACTCTCGATTTACGCGAGTATTGCGTTCTTGGAGAGGTCGCGTAAATCAAAAACAATGTAAATCAAACAAGAGGTAGGTTTCTGTCGAAAAATAAATACCGTATTTTTCAGCGTATAGCGCACACCTTTTTCTCAAAAAAATGCCTGAAAGTTTAGCCCTGCGCCTTGTACGCCGAATGTACAAATTTTTAATGATTTTTTTCTTCTTTGGGGTGTTTTTAAGGGTCTGTTTTTTGTCTTATCCAATAACAACGGCAAACTTTCCTTTATCATTGTATATAATCCTTCATAGTCCGTAGCTGTCTTATAATGTTACTATAGAATACAGGGCGATCTAATAACTACTATACAAAATTGAAATCGATGGAGGATTCCCCATGCCTTGCTGTTATTCCGTTTTTCCGTCGGGCGCCATTTGTATGATCTTGATCTTGATGTCACAGGTGGCTTGATTGTATGACTAAGGAGCAGTACAAGCTACATAAAAAATCATATTGGAAAAAAATATCCATGTGTTCATTATTAATTATTAATATTAGTGAGAATAATGGGGTAAATATGATATCAGAAACTGTACATCATGAGTCTTGTACGAGGAGATATTTCGCGCAATACCAGCCAGGCCGCCATTTGCATTGTTTACAAACCACACAACCACACCCATACAACAAACAGCTGCATGGCGCGTGTCACCAGAAACGTGTGAATTGTGTCTTGCCTAGTTCTCTGTCATAACCTACGAGTGATGGTGGGAATAATATGCTTATTCACTTCATTCAGTGGAGAGAGAGAGAGAGAGAGAGAGAGAGAGAGAGAGAGAGAGAGAGAGAGAGAGAGAGAGAGAGAGAGAGAGAGAGAGAGAGAGAGAATATCCATATCACCGAGATATCCACTCAGGCACTCAGTCTCAGCCTCACTCGTGTGAGGAAGAAATGAGGGACACCATGAGTGGCTAGCTAGTATTGGTACCGGTACCGAGCAGTCTGGTACCGGTACTGTACCATATAGCTAGTACCGTTAGTACCGGTAACTGCCCATCCCTATTGTTGAGTAGCGTGGCAGCGTGGGTACTGTATTGTTGTTCAAGTGGCGCGCGGGAAGAACTGAGCTCTGCTGTGTGGCCGCGGCGCTATGTGAGTCCAGTTGCGTGAGACATCTGGTGGCCACTCCATAAAATATCGCGTATAAGTGGAAAAAACGTGTAAATAATTTTTTTTTTTTTGGACCCCGCGTTATTTCAAAAACGCGTAAACCAAACATGCGTAAATCGAGAGTTACCTGTATAAGTTTATGATACGATGCTTTTGTTTCATTTTCAGAGTTTTCTTGTAATAGCAGGTGTTACCACTACTGCTACTGCTACTACTATACCAATACTACTACTACTACTACTACTACTACTACTACTACTGGTAACTCGATTTACGCGTGTATTGTGTCCTTGAAGAGCTCGTGTAAATGATTGATTGATTGATTGATTGTTGCAGGTAAACAACAAGGGAGAAGGGAGGAACATGCCATCCCAACCCCCAGGCAGGAGAGTGTGTGATTATACAATTATTAATACATGTATAGGTAGCACCATGAAACTAAAGAGATGCAATGGTAGGAAGGAATGCACAACAAGGGAGGGGGGCGGTACCTGCCGGCCTCCCCCTGGACAAGAAGAAAATTAAATGTGGGGACAGAGAAGGACATCGCCCAAGCACTAGAAGGGAATGAATACAGAGATAGAGTAAATACTAATCCTTAAAGTAGAATACTGCAGAAATCACAGCCTTGTATAGCACGGCAGTAGTTCAAGCGGCCACACACTGCATCACCACCTTGGTGCAAACTGAGGGTGTTCTTTGAGGATAGCAGGGAGGACATCATGGTTCAGGAGCCAACAAATTGTTTGGGGCAGGTCAAGGCAGTCCCGTGGTTTAAACTTAGCAATGAGAGGGCATTCCATGACAGTGTTGCAGTGTGTGGCCCCTCGGCCTGGCACTAGCGTGCAGCAGACACCAGGGGAGTTACTAACCTCCCAGTAGTACCTATAGCCTAGCCTAGACGCATTACTACCACATCCTGAGGGGCACTGTGTCGCCCATAGGGGTAAACACAGCGCTGGGAGACACTAACATAGTGGAGGCTGCTGGCGCTGCCAGTGTCTGCAAGGTAGGTTTCTATCGAAAAATAAATGTTCACTTCATTCAGTGGAGAGAGAGAGAGAGAGAGAGAGAGAGAGAGAGAGAGAGAGAGAGAGAGAGAGAGAGAGAGAGAGAGAGAGAGAGAGAGATTTACATAGATTTACATAGAAAATCAGACCACACAGACCCCATGGTCCAGACTAGGTGGTCTGTTCTAAAACCTACCCCATGGTCCAGACTAGGTGGTCTGTCCTAAAACCTAAGTGATTTTACATTAATCAGAAGGCTCCAAAACGTTGCATTTCTACTCTAGTTGATATTAAGTTGAAGGAAGTGACAGTCGAGCTTTTTTTTGAAGGAGTCAATCATGTTACACTGGACCACTGATGGTGGGAGCTTATTCCATTCTCGCACTACAACGTTGGTGAAGAAAAATTTGGTGCAGTCTGAATTTACTTGTCTACATCTGAGTTTTACGCCATTGTTCCTCGTGCACAAAGTGTCATCGATCATAAACAATGTTGATCTGTCTACATTCATGAAACCATTAAGTATTTTAAAACATTCGATCAGTTTTCCTCAGAGGTGACGTTTCTCAAGAGAGAACATGTTAAGGGTGGAAAGCCTTTCTTCGTAGGATTTGTTGCGCAAGGAAGGGATCATTTTCGTTGCCCGACGCTGAACACCTTCTAATTTAGCAATGTCCTTTGCATGGTAGGGAGACCAAAACTGTACCGCATATTCCAAGTGGGGTCTGACTAAACTATTGTAGAGCGGAAGTATTACATCTTTATTCTTGAATAAAAAGTTTCTTTTAATGAAGCCCAACATTCTGTTTGCTTTATTTGCTGCATCGATGCATTGCTGTGAGAATTTGAGATTTGACGCGATTTTGACCCCCAAGTCCTTGACGCATTGAACACTTTTGAGTTTAACGCCACGCATTTCGTAATCGAACTTCTTATTCCTCGTTCCAACTTGAAGGACCTGGCACTTGTTTACGTTAAAGGGCAACTCCCATCTATCCGACCAAGCTGAAATTTTGTGCAAATCCTCTTGGAGGCTTTGCCTGTCTTCGTCAGTGAGAACCGAGTTACCAATCTTTGTGTCGTCTGCAAATTTACTAATACGATTATTGAGTCCAACATCCACGTCGTTGATGTAAATAATGAAGAGCACTGGGCCAAGAACCGAGCCCTGAGGGACGCCACTAGTGACCGGCACCCACTCTGAATTTTGCAATACTCTTTGTTGTCTGTTGCTCAACCAATTCGCGATCCATTGGTTTACTTGACCATCAATACCTATTTGCTTTAATTTGTAAAGTAATTTATGATGTGGGACTTTATCAAATGCTTTCTGGAAATCAAGACAGACTACGTCCAGTGATTTGGTTACGTCATAAACAGTGAAGAGGTTTGATAGGCAGGATCTTTTGTTACGGAAGCCATGTTGTGAGTCCCCAATTAATGAGTGGCTTTCAAGGTAACTCACAATTTTGTCTCTAATTATGCTCTCAAGTAGCTTACCTACAACCGAAGTTAGACTAATGGGCCTGTAATTACCTGGTACTTTTTTGTCTCCTTTCTTAAAAATCGGTGTCACGTTAGCCTTATTCCAATCCAAAGGGACAATGCCTAAATCTGAAGGGAGAGAGAGAGAGAGAGAGAGAGAGAGAGAGAGAGAGAGAGAGAGAGAGAGAGAGAGAGAGAGAGAGAGAGAGAGAGAGAGAGAGAATATCCATATCACCGAGATATCCACTCAGGCACTCAGTCTCAGCCTCACTCGTGTGAGGAAGAAATGAGGGACACCATGTATTGGTGTATTGGTACCGGTACTGAGCAGTCTGGTACCGGTACCATACCTTATAGCTGGTACTGTTAGTACCGGTACTGGTACCCATACCTGCCCACCCCTAAAGTTGAGTAGCGTGGCAGCGTGGGTACTGTATTGTTGTTCAAGTGGCGCGCGGGAAGAACTGAGCTCAGCTGTGTGGCTGCGGCGCCGTGTGAATCCAGTTGTATGAGACATCTGGTGGCCACTCCATAAAATATTGCATATAAGTGAAAAAACGTGTAAATCAAACATTTATTTGGATTTTGGACCCAACGTTATTTAAAAAACGTGTAAACCAAACTTGCGCAAGTTGAGTTACCTGTACTATCACAATTACAACAACTGCATAATAATCCTGTCTCCTCTTCCCCTCCTTCTCCTTCTCTTCTTCCTCGATCCTTTTTCATCTTCATCCCCACCATTCAACATTCTACTCCCTCCCTCCTTACCAATATTGACTGACCTGTACTGTGAGTCACCAGAGAGGTCATACCGCTCGCCCGGGTCACGGTAGATGTGGAAGAGGAGGGGCGGGTCGTGCTGGGTCAGTGGGTGGGTTCCAGGACACATTTGGTCATAGTTATCGGGACCAGATAAAGCTGTATATGAAGGAGTTGATTAATTTTTGTCATTAGTCTGTGAAAATAAAGTAAAATGGAGAAAAACTCTGTCAATTCATGTTTTTATTCTTTTTTTTGTCTTTAGTCTGAAAATAAAGTAATAGAGTAAAAATCTGTCAATTCACGTTTTTATTATTTTTTTGTCTTTAGTCTGTGAAAATAAAGTAATAGAGTAAAAATCTGTCAGTTCACATTTTTTTGTGTGTTTAGTCTGCGGAAATAAAGTAAAATAGAGTAAAAATCTGTTAATGCTTTTTTTTTTGTCTTTA
This sequence comes from Eriocheir sinensis, assembly GCF_024679095.1. NCBI lineage: Eukaryota > Metazoa > Arthropoda > Malacostraca > Decapoda > Varunidae > Eriocheir > Eriocheir sinensis. Next base: position 244,393 of record NC_066562.1, on the reverse strand, counting down.
GTCTGCAGAAAGAAAGTAATATAGAGTAAAATTCTGTCAATTCATGTCTTTTTTATTTATTTTTGTGTTTAGTCTCTGAAAATAAAGTAGAATGGAGTAAAAATCTGTCAATTAATATATTTTTTTTTATATAATTTTCTGCACTCCTGATTTCAAGGAATTAGGGAGTTTATGAACAACATTTTCCTGCCTCCAAGAATTCAGTAGTGAGCCGTGACCACCTGTATCGTGGCTGACCTCACCTGAGCCCTTGGTGTAGAAGTGAGCCTTGTAGGTCCCGTTGGTCACCGCCAGGGGGCCGATTGAGGGAGCAGGGCTCTCAGGGTAGATGGGCATGTATTGCCTTGGACTCTGGGGAAATAATAATGCAATAGTAAGAAATGAAATACAAAGAAATACACACATTGGACTCTCGAGGAGCACACACGCACACACACAAAGAAATACAAGGAGATTAATTCACTTATTGGACTTTGGGGTCTGGGGGAATACACAGACACACACATGATGAAATACTAAGACGGACACACGTTTCCCAATCCTCTGACTCCTTTCCTCTGCCAAGTCAACTAAATCAATCTCAAATGTAACTTCTCTTCCCCCTCCTCCCTGCCTTGCCATGCCCCACACACTTACAGGGGCGAGGGGGTTCCAGAGCAGAGGGGAAATGTCTGTGCCATCCAGGGTGAGGCCAGAGGTGTCGAGGCCCACCAGGGAGGCCAATGTGGGCAGGAGGTCAAGTGCCGACACCAGGCCATTGCTGCGACCTGACCAAAGAGATGCAGAATTGAAGTGATGGAAAAAGTAGTGGTAATAATTAAGTGCTTGGGGCAAAAATTCATTTTTCCTGGCTGGTAAAATATATGGTAAATGCCTGTGTCCTCCTCCTCCTCCTCCTTCTTTTTCTACATACTGTTACCATTACCGTTGATGAGGTCTCAGGTCCTGCTCTGCCGCTGATGTGGCACTCTCAAGGGTCGTCAACAATTGCAATGTTGGCCTCAACAATAATCTTTGATGCACTTATTCTCAAACGTTGTAGTGAGTGAGTGAGTGTCTTAATTGCTTTCACGAGTAATACCACCAATATCCATTTGTTCCGTTTTCATGTCTGATATTTTCATTATAGTATCACAATTAAATATCCAACGATGATTTCCAACTCACTGAACATTCATCACACATTCACACACAAAATATCTTTGAGTACAAACACTAATTAATAGCCATGATCGGTTATGTTACGAATTCTCTCAATTTCAGTCTGGAGAACTACACAACACTGGTCATTCGCTGAGTGGTTGATTTCAGGCTTCCTGAACCTCAAACAATATGTGCATTTCTTCTCAGCCATGGTGCATTCCTGTGATTTAGGATTACCAGAGCATTTGAAACATTTTTGGGCTTCCCCATTTCTCTTAGCAGTGCAGTTGGCCTCAAGATGGCCATATCTCTGACAATGATAACATATAATTGCATGGTATCTGTCTCCCACTGGGTATATTCCCTATTCTAATTATAACTTATGATTCTTGTGAATCAGCTCTCTCACAGTTGGGTCACACCTCAATATGTAGTGCATTGTACTGCCAGCTGCAGGCTTACTAAAAATCAGCTCAATTTTATTCTCAACACCCTCAATTGCGTGTAAGAAGTCATTGCGGTCTAAGATGGTCTCCTTTATTTTTTCCTTGGTCTCCTCTTTATGCACATTGCATATCATGATCTTTGGCTTCATCTTTCCAACACTCTTGGTACTAATTTGCTCAACAGACTCCAATTTTTTAGCTGCTTCATCCCTCATGTTCTCATTATCAAGGTTCATTATGATATTACCTCCATTAGTGAATCTTGAATCAGTAATCTGAATGCCTTGTAATGCCTGGGAAACTTCACTTTTTAACTCAGTAGCCTTTTTATCTTGCTCAGAGGCCCTAACAACAAGTAGATTTTTCTTGACTTTCCTCCTGCGTTTGGTGACCTCAGCCCAGCTTGCACCCGCTGACTGCATATTCGGCGAGCTGCAACACCTCTGCAACCTCCCCAAGCTCTTTTCTCAAACTCACGGCCTGTGACTCAACTTCTTCCTTTACCCCTGATATTTCCTAAGATAATTCTTGCTTGAATTCATCCAATTTCTCCACAATTTTGGTAGCCAGAGATGCTTTATGAAGGCATGGGTTGCAAACCCAATTCATTTTAGATATATTCTCCTGCTCAATTCCAGACAAATGAGCACATTTCACATGACATCATTTAGGACACAAACAGCAGCCAATCCATTTCTTGCCTGTGAAATCCTCACAAACGTAACACAAATCCCTCACGCCCCTGGCCCTGCTGGCGGCAGCCATGCTGACACAGCACTGTCAGCACGGAGCCCGACAACACACACGTCTGCTCCACGACTCACTCACTACTATCATCCTTCTCCTCCTCTTCTTCCTAAACTAGTGCACATGATTAAGTACTTAGGGAAAAATTTGTCTCTCTGGGCTGGCAAAATATATGGTAACCGTGTCTTCCTCATTCCTTTTCCTTCTTCTCCTTTCTTGAGCGATTTCAAGCACCCGTGACTCCACCTCCTCCTCCTCCTTCATCTCCTCCCCCTTACCTGGTGCTATGAGTGGGTGGGGCCAATGGACAAACATGGGCACCCTCACGCCTCCCTCCCAGGTGGTTCCCTTGCCACAGCGCAGCATCCCAGCACACCCGCCACGCTCTTGCCGATACAAACTGGGGCTGCCAGTAGGGGAAAGTGTTTGCCCGTGAGTGTGGGGGTATCTTGATCTATTGGTGTAAAAACTCTTACCCATATTACTCATACTGATATCAAAACTCATACTCATCAAAATTATCAAAACTCAAGCTTACTGCTGTTAACCCCTTGAATGCAGATTTCCTACAAGAAGACATCACCAAGCTACAGGAATGGAACAAAAAAGTGGCTGATATGAGTCACCCAAGAACACACAAATTTGGCAAGGCTTTCCTAGGGGTAAATCTTAAGAATCACCACTCCACCCCCTCCACCACCCCAGCCCCCCCAATCCCCCAAGACAAGCCTGGGGAACTGTGGGGAACCGGGGTATTGGGGGGGGGAGCCCATATCACTGAAAATGGCCTTCCAAAATTTCCTAGAAAAATCCTAAATCAGAAAATTCTAGTCTCGAAAGTAGGGAAAATCCCATCAGATACTCACATGCGTGGGCTAATCGCTAACCAAGCATACCATCGCTAACCACCCCAAAACAGCCCTGAACCATGACTCAAGGTCATCCGGGACTGGTTGAACAGGCCCGGCTATACCCGCCCTCAGCACGGCAGCCGCGGCTACGTGTTCTAAAAAATAACCACGCGTGGTGGACCTGGTCTCACATGCGTGGGCTAGTCGCTAACCAAGCATACCATCGCTAACCAAGCGCATCATCGCTAACCAAGCATACCATCGCTAACCATCGCCGCATCATCGCTAACCAAGCATACCATCGCTAACTGCCGCATTATCGCCAACCGTTGCATCATCGCTAACCAAGCATACCAACGCTAACCAAGCGTATCGCTAACCAAGCGTACCGTCGCTAACCAAGCGCATCATCGCTAACTGCCGCATTCATCGCTAACCAAGCCGCATACTAACCAAGCGCATTCATCGCTAACCAAGCGCACCATCGCTAACCAAGCGTACCATCGCTAACCAAGCATACCAACGCTAACCAAGCCGCATTGCTAACCAAGCAACCAAGCGTACCGTCGCTAACCAAACGTTTGTAGAAAAAAATGTATGAAGACCTAGTGATGCTTCATACGGTAGGTAATGAATGCAAGCTATTTTGCGGCGGCGTTAGCTCGATTAATCCTTTAGGGAGCTGTGGTTTTGGTGGTCGTTAGCTCGATTAATCCCTGTAGGGAACAGTGATTTTGGTGGTGGGCCAAATCACTGAAAAATGGGCTTTCAAAATGTCCCACAAAAACCCCAAAATCGGGAAAATCCTAGTCTCTAAAGAAAGGAAATTCCCTAACGTATACTCTTGTAATCTATTCCTATATAACGTAGTAGCCGCTGCAGCGGGTCTGTTGACGAGTGTAGGGCGTGTAATTGGATGGTCAGCGTAGTTGAACCCCCACCCCACCACCCCAATCGTAGTCGAGCAACTCTTGGGAAATGTCATGTTTCATAATTACATATGGTACAATACTGAGGGTTAACCCGTCCACTTCTTGTAAGTTGATGCTAGATCATTTTTACCGAGTAGTTTAAGGTACAAAATAAAACAGATTTGTGACAGCTGTCATCCAGATCAAACTGACGCTCCTGCTGTTAACTGACGCGGGAGTGACCTACCGACTGCTACGTATGACCCTGGCCTCCATTTTACTCAAATTCCACTATAAGTATCGCGCATTGAACAATATCCGTTTGTTTTCTAACACGTGCTTGTCACACCATATGTTACACTTGACACGCCCGTGTCTTTGTTGGACCCGGTAGGTACTGGGATAGTAATCGGTCCTTTTGTCAACCTACATGCACACCAATAAAGAGGTTAAATACTCAGTTAACACTTACCGAAAGGTAAAGTAGACGGATATTTTGAGGGAGTGAGTGTCGGGCCTTCCATCCATTATGGCGGCTTGAAAACAACTGACTTCAGGAACCCACCGTTAGGTACCGCCGCTGATACCCTCGCGTAGTAACATTTTACGAGTGTATAAGAAAATACAAATAGCTGCGGCATTAGTTGCTTTAATATAGAGAAAAAAATAACGTAAAACTCTTAAAAGACCGTTTTTTTGTCCGAAATCGTTATAATCCATGCGCATTTTGGATATTACTGACTTAGGAACTAGTTTGTAGGGTGCACTGCAAGGCAGGTATGAGGCTCAGTCTGTGTATAGAGGCGCTTGTGAAACAATAACAATGGACTTAGAAAATCCAAGCCACCTAACTCTATAATTAAAGAGGCTTGCCCCCCTGGCCCCTCCCCAAGGTAAAACGTATAAGAAAATGCATTATAATACTAATTCTTTCACGTGCTAAATTACTATGAATATTGGTTTGGAGTGGTTATTCTTAAGTTTTGCCCAGGAATGGAACAAAGTGTCTGCTACAATGCAATGAAGAAAAATGTAAACTCAAGCACATTGGGAGGGGATATCCATCATACTAATACCACATGGGAAACACTCAACTATCCACCACAGAGGCACAGAAAGACCTGGGAGTACACGTGACCAGGCTACCAGTGAAACCCAAATCCGTGCCAATTGCAGCGGACAGGTTAAGAATGGTGACCTCAGCTCCCGTCCTCAGTTCTCACCCATTGTCCGAAGAGAACCAGATGAGTGTGTTGTCCAGGATGCCGCGTTCTCGCAGGGTCTCCACCACCTGCCCCACGGCCCAGTCCATCTCCTCCAGGGCGTCTCCTAAAAGGCCTCGGTCGCTTGTCCCGGCAAACATCTCCGAGGCGAATTGTGGGTGGTGGATCTGGAGCGGAGGGTGGCAGGGAGGGGACATTCAGCACTTTTTTTTTTACTTTTTTTTTATTAATTATTTACCCATTTTTTTTTACTCATTCATTTTTTTATTCACTTATTTTTTCACACTAATTTCTTTTACTCATTTTTTACCCATTTTTTCACTCATTCATTTTTTTATTCACTCATTTTTTTACTCACTCATTTTTAAACAAATTTTTTAACAATTTTTTCACTCATTCATTTTTTATTCACTTATTTTTTTTCCCATTAATTTCTTTTAATTTTTTTTAACAATTTTTTTCACTCATTCATTTTTTTGCTCACTCATCTTTTAACCATTTTTTCATTCATTCATTTTTTTGCTCACTCATCTTTTAACTAATTTTTTAACCATTTTTTCACTCATTCATTTTTTTGCTCACTCATCTTTTAACTAATTTTTTAACCATTTTTTCATTCATTCATTTTTTTTAATTCATTTTTTTGCTCACTCAGTTTTTAACAAACTTTTTTACCCATTTTTCAGTCATTCATTTTTTTCACTTAATTTTTCACTCTTTTACCCATTTTTTCAGTCATTCATTTTTTTACTCATTTTTTACCCATTTTTTTCACTCATTAATTTTTAATTCATTTTTTACCCATTTTTTCACTCATTCATTTTTTTGTCATTTTTTACCCATTTTTTTCATTCATTAATTTTTTAGTCATTTTTACCCATTTTTTTCACTCATTCATTTTTTACTCATTTTTTACAATTTGTTTCACTCATTCATTTTTTTATTCATTTTTTACCCATTTTTTCACTCATTCATTTTTTAATTCATTTTTTACCCATTTTTTCACTCATTCATTTTTTAATTCATTTTTTACCCATTTTTTCACTCATTCATTTTTTTTACTCATTTTTTACACATTTTTCACTCATTCGTTTTTTTACTGATTTCTTGCTAATTTTTTTACTAACTCATTTTTCAACTTTTTTTACACCCATTTTTGAGACTGATTACTCTTTTTTACAGTAATGGAAGCAACTCAAAACCAAACTTAAATACGACACAAAGAAACAAAACCGCAAGTGTAAAAATTCCCGCAACACACAACATGCAAGTCTGACTGGAGATGGAAAACACAGACACAATCTTTTACAGTAACGGAGGCAGCTCAAGGGCAAAATTAAAGATGATACAACTCCCAAGTGAAATCATGTGTCAAAAACATAAGAAGTTTTAGGATTAACAAGATGGAAATGAGTGTAAATGGACTAATTCGATATGTGTAGAACTCATATGAAGTTTTCAGAGCAGCGTGATGAAAGAAGGAAGGAAGGAAGGAAGGAAGGGAGGAGGAGACCAGCTGGAGGACTGAGGAAAACCTGGAGATGGTGCATGGAGGGTGACATGAGGAGGAGGAACATCAGAGAGGAGAGTATACAATCGCTGGGAGGGGAAAATAAGGACGTTTAACAAGGAGAAGAGGAAAAAGGAGTATAAGCAGGTAAGAACAAGAGAAGATGGTGCCACTATAAACACCTGCCTGCGCCAATACGAGCTGGGGCCGACTACCATCCAGGCCCCTCAAGCAAGCCTACCGGCGCAATAGGCGTAGACGTAAAAAAAATAAAAAAAATAAAAATAAATAAATAAAAAATAAAAAATAAATTAATAAAAAGCTATGAACACAATGCCACCAGGACCAATGTTGCCAGATTGTCATACTCAGCCTCTTATGTTTGCCGATTTCCGACCCCAAAGCTGCCTCCTCGACCCCAATAACTGCCTTCATATATAGTTATTGTTAAAATGGTTAATTACTGATGTTTTTTGGCAATAGTTATGGCTCAGAAACCAGTAAATACGAGGCTTTAGGTTAGGTTAGGTTTCTGGCAATGGTGATAAGGACTCACATGCAAGAATGGGAAGTAGAGGAAGAATGGTGTGTCTGAGGCGGCTGACTCATTGATGAAGGCGGTGGCGTTGTGGACCAGGCGCTGCGTGAGGGTGAGGAGGTCAACCGGCTGCTCAATGATGGTAGTGTCGCTGCAAGGGGCACACAGGTAATATTAGGTCACCCAGTATTTGTGTTTTCTGGTCAATGTTCGTATTGTCTTAAATTTCAATATTATCCTCTTTCGCTCTATTTTCCTCCCATTTCTCACCTTTGTCGTCCACTTCCACAACCTTATTTCTTCTCTACTTGTGTTTTCTGGTCCTCTAAAAAACATTAGCTTATAAAATGTCACTCTGTTCTCTATTTGTCTCACATCTCCCCTTCATCCTCGTCATCCACATCCTTAACTCCTCTCTGCCTGTGCTTCATTATCATCATCGTCTTCACCATTCTCATCTTCTTTAACCTTTTTCCTGCCTTCTTTGCAATGTTGCCTGTCATCTCCATCACTTACAACTATGCATTGGTACTCATTTTTATTATTTTAATTCTAAAACTTCTTACCACCATTCACACATTCCCACCTCCAGCAGTGCCTCAACAATCACCTGTACAGAGGGCAGGACACCCAGTTATTAGAGCAGGGGCCATGGCAGGTCTCGGGTCCCGGAAAGCAGGTCAGGCAGGGGCACATGTCTTGGGGGTAGGGCAGCCCCAGGTAGTGGTCAAAGCCAAAGTGTGTGGGCAGGAACTCGCCATTCGAACCCACCCCAAGATGCCACTTCCCCGTCATCATGGTGCGGTAACCCTGGAGAGGCAGCGAGGATGTGGCCAAACGAGTTAATGTGGAGAAGAGAAGTGTGGGTGAAGGCAGAGTTGGGGCACTCCACAGATAATAAAATATATAGATTGGTTAACTTCATGTGAATCTTGAAGCCCACAGCCCACCATCACCCACTGCTTTGAGGTAACACTTACTAAGTCTGGTCACAAAAAATAACCCTTGCCTTTTCTTAGGCATCAAAAATTGTTCCTCTATAAATAAGTTTTAGTTGGGTGTTTCTGATGCTCTTAATGATGCACAACTGACGACCATGAAACAGCAGCAGAAAGAAAGAAAGAAAAAAAGAAAAAAAAAACAGCAGCCTGTAGATAATGACTTTGGCCATGGTCAAGACTGGAGCCTCACCTTGGCTTTCAAGAGGGCAGCAATGGTGGTTTCATTACGATGCATACCAAGGGGGTTGTCAGGCAGAAAATAACTGGGATAGACTCCACTGCGTACCTGCATCCGTCCCGTCAGGAGGGAGGCCCTGGGGAGGAAACACACTAGTGACTGTGGCCATGCACCTCACCTTCGCCTTCACGACAGCAGCAATGTGGTCTCCTTACGAGGCATACCAAGGTTTTTTTTAGGAACATATGTCCGAGGATGCACCCCACTGGGCACCTGCAGCCTGCCACTCAGGAAGTAGGCCCTGGGGAGAAGATAAGTGTGTGTCTGAGGGTGTGTACAGGGAGAAAAGTGGACCAGGTAGTTAGAGGGACTACTTGGCCTCCACTACGACTGTGGTGAGTGCTGCATGGTCCTCCAAAGCACAAGTAACCCTGGGAGCCACACAACAGCAAACACATATTTACATAAGCAAACATAAAGTAAAACGGTAGCCAAAAGAGTCAAGTTTTATGGACCATTTGGAAATCACTTAAACCTTGGTGAGGAAAAAGTAGCAAATGTCCCATAAAAAATCAAACCCTCATTATTTTACCCATGGCAGCAGTAGGCTTTCTTGGTGGGGCCTGCTGGGCAGCCTCAGTGGTGCAAGCAAGCATTTGATACTGGTACATAAATACACATGCTTTCATTACTTGATAAGGTCAGAAACAGACACAATGAAGTCTCATATTATGCATGATTTCTGGGCTTCTTCATCTATTTTTTTTTTACATCAAAGGATGCAGCTCAAGGGCAACAAAAAGAGTACGAAGAAAAAAAGAAAAAGCCTGCTACTCGCCGCTCCCACAAAAGTAAAAAGTAAAGAGTAGCCAAAAACAAGGTCAATTTTGGGTGGAGAAGTGTCTTGATACACTTCTTGAAAAAGGTCAAGTCATAGGCAGGAGGAAATGCAGACAAAGGAAGACTGTTCCAGAGTTTACCAGTGAAGGGGATGGAAGAATGCAGATGCTGGTTAACTTTTGCATAAGGGGTTTGGACAGTACAGAGATGAGCATGAGTAGAAAGTCATGTGCAGCGGGGCAGTGGGAGGGGGGCATGCAGTTAGCAAGTTCAGAAGAGCAGTCACCATGAAAATATCGATAGAGGATAGAAAGAGAGGCAACATGGCTGCGGAATTTAAGAGGTAGAAGACTTTCAGCATGAGGAGGAGAACAGATGAGACGAAGAGCCTTAGACTCCACTCTGTCCAGAAGAGCTGTGTGAGTGGAGCCCCCCGACACGTGAGATGCATACTCCATACGAGGGCGGACAAGGCCCCTATATATGGAAAGCATCTGTGCGGGGTAGAAGAATTGGCGGAGACGATACAGAACGCCCAACCTCGAGGAAGCTGATTTAGTAAGAGAGGAGATGTGAAGTTTCCAGTTGAGATTTTGAGCTAAGGATAGACCGAGGATATTTAGTGTTGAAGGTGACAGCTGGGTGTTGTCGAAGAATAGGGGATGGGTGTTTGGAAGATTGTGTCGAATTGATAGGTGGAGAAACTGGGATTTTGAGGCACTGAAGGACACAAGGTTCCTTTTACCCCAATTGGAAGTGATAGCAAGGTCTAAGGTTAAGCGTTCTGCAGCCTCCAGTCTGGAGGCTTGTAATTCCTGTTGAAAGGGTCTTCTGTTGAAAGAAGTTGAATAATGCGGAGTGGAGTCATCAGCGTATGAGTGGATAGGACAGTTTGTTATGGAAAGATCATAGATGAATAACAGGAAGAGAGTGGGTGATAGAACGGAACACCACTGTTGATAGATTTAGGGTAAGAACAGTGACCGTCTACCACAGCAGAGATAGAACGGCCGGAAAGGAAACTGAAGATAAAGGAACAGAGAGAGGGATAGAATCCAAAAGAGGGCAGTTTAGAAAGCAAAGACTTGTGCCAGACTTTATCGAAAGCTTTCGAGGATAAGACCAGAAAATTCATGTAGGGCTGAATAACAACAGATTACTGTACTTATATAAATCAATATGGAAAATAAGAAGGCCACATGAGAGGCTTAATGGACAGGGCCGGATTTGCCAATAGGCAACATAGGCCATTGGCCTAGGGCCCACTGGTAACTGAGGGCCCACTGGGGTCCTGGGGACTTAAGTTGTGGTGGCCCAATGGTCGAGAGAGAGAGAGAGAGAGAGAGAGAGAGAGAGAGAGAGAGAGAGAGAGAGAGAGAGAGAGAGAGAGAGAGAGAATAATGTTCGTTAACCTTCAGCACCTTGACCAAAAATCCACATTCATCAACTTTTGTGTGTCATATTCATTCCACAAAAATTAAATTTACTGACTCACAATGCAGGTTGCTCTTTTGAAACTGCCGCAGTCACCAGACTCGTACTGTGTGTGGCAGGGTTGCCATGTTTGTCCTTTTAAGGACAGTCTGTCCTTTTTTGAGCCTGTTTGTCCTTAAGTTTTCTTGAAAAAAGGACAGTCAAAATCTCTCTCACACACACACGCACACAAACAACACACACACAATATAAATATATATATATATATATATATATATATATATATATATATATATATATATATATATATATATATATATATATATATATATATATATATATATATATTGGCGAGGGGGGGGCCCCCTGATGAGATTTGGCCTAGGGCCCACAAGCAAGTAAATCCGGCCCTGTTAATGGACTTACCTTGAGGGGCTACACACCGGGCTGGTGACGTAGTGGTGGGTGAAGAACCGACTCTCCTGGGCCAGCCCGTCAATGTGTGGAGTCCTGGAAACAGATGAACACATAGAGAAACCATCAGCGTCTTCAGACACTTAAACCATGACATCCTTAACCACTTGAAATGATTAATGTTCAATCATTTCACACTTTCACATCACCTTGTCACCATTCTTGAAGTGTCTCAAGTTTACAATGATCATGGTCAGTAATATTGTCTTACCTGGAGGTGGGATGACCTGAGAAGCTGAGGTCACCATAGCCCAGGTCATCAGCCAGGAGAACCACAATGTTGGGTGTTGCTGCTGCCTTGTCCTCCTTCTCCTTCTTAATCTTTCCTCTACCAAGCGCGTCCTTCACCATCTCATCTTCTTTATGTTTCTCATTTTCCATCAGCTTCCGGCTATTTTCCTCCTCCTTCAGCCTTCCCCCACCGAGCGTCTGCTTAAAGGCCTTGCTGGTTTTGCTGGTTTCACTTTTCATGACCTCACACTCGGAGAACATCACCAAAAAACACACCACACAAAGCAACACCTTCATTGTCACTCCCATGTTCCTCTTGCTGGTGAAGGGATTGACAAGGCAGTTCAGTTTTGCAGACAGCTGGTGCCTGGATTAATTAAGTCTTTGCTATACACAGACAATGTTGAGCAATATTTTCAGGGCATGTCAACCTTGATTTGTCCTGTCAGTAAGGAAACAAAGCAATGGTAAGTTTCAATTCCAGTTTTTTTACATAATACTCTTGATACTGGTTTAAAATACTGCCCTCTTCTCACCGGTGCCTGGGGATAAAAATAATAAATGAACTGAAACAAAAATATCCTTCCACTGGGTAACAAATATGGGAATAAAAGATCAAAGTACTGTAGTTATTATCATTATCATTATTATTATTGAATATTACGTTTTATCTTCCCTTTCTCCCTTCTTCCCTCCTTTCTCCTCCTCTCCTTACTCTCTTCTCATCTACCTTCCCTCCTCCATCTCTTCTATCTTTCCTCCCTTCTCTCTCTTGGTAATCTTCTTCTTCTTCTTGTTTTTTTTATGGGGCTAGTTAGGCTATGGGACCACAGCCTCTTGGTAATCAATATTCACGCAGTCACTCTGAAACACACCATTGTAAATAAACAGCCGCCAACACTTGCAACCAGGGGTCTCGTGCAGCGTGTCAGATTACCGTATTCACCACATTGTATTTATCATTTTTAAGCCTCATACTCTCGTACCTACATAAATAACGAAAGAATATTAAAGTTAGCGTTAAAATTGTTATTTATTGAGGATTGTTTGTTTGTTTTTGCGTTAGATATCAGTCAGAAGGTACGACAATGCAATAAGGTGTGTACGACAATCTGGCATCGCAGGTCTCGTGAGGCAGTCGAAGCAGAGTAACGTTGCTAGATGTCGTACTCAGCCTCCTATATTTGCCGATTTCCGATCCCAAAACTGCCTCCTCGACCCCAATAACTGCCTTTATACATAGTTATCGTTAAAGTGGTTAATTATTGGTGCTTTTTTTGGCAATTGCGATGGATCAGAAACCGGTAAATACGAGGCTCTGAGTACGATAATCTGGCAACGGTGAAGCAGACTCAGCCCAGTGTGAAAACCAGTCAGGCACAGCTAAAAATGATACTGTTAGTCCTGGCACAATTTAGAGTCATATTTTTAAATGTTTCGGTTCCCAGGCACACACATTTGACAAGGCTTTCATAAGAGTTGTGGGCATTCCCAAGAGTAGTTTTATGACCCTGCTGGTGGTAGTGTGACCCTTCTTCTGCACCAATAACCATAGCTGGGCACGATAACAGAAAACCTATTCTCGATAACCGATAACTGATAATGGAAAACCTTATCGGTGATAATCGATATTCTGTAATGCTGACTTGCCTGATGGGCGAGCCTCCCATAACCCACTTAGCCAGGGGGGTACCTCTTTGGCCGACTGGTAAAGGAGTGGCTCTCCCGTTACGCTGGTCGCGGGTTCGATACCCGGCGCCGGCAAACCTTTCCTTGTCTGGATTAATTTCTCGTGTGTTTCGTTACACGCAGAGATCGTGTTGGAGTATTGAAAAGAGTAAAAAAAATATTCAGGCATTTCAATTCGTTAACTGGAGGCACAAATATAGGCGATAACCGATAACCGATACCCGATATAAATCCACAATTCCGATACCAGCAAGCGATAAGTCCGATAGGCGAAAACGATACTATATTGATATTTCAAATAAAAAAACATAGATGAATTAAAATTTTCATTATCTGTATTTTAGAAAACTTACAAAACCTGAAAACCACACGTTGACACGTAGCCTATCTATGGACGGTAATACTACCAAGATCTACAGTACAGTAGAATACTATAGATCTTGAATACTACAAACGCCTGAACCGGTGTTGTGTTATTTGGCGTCCCCACCGTTAAAAGCTGGCGCTTTTGTTTACAAACACTGGTCTCTCGTGAACTGCTCATGCTCAGCCCAGCAAGCGTAGAACTGTACAGTCTCACAAAGCTTTTTAACCGTAAATAAGAGTTGCTGAAAAGCTGAATCAGACACACAGTACCACTCAGGGGCGGATACCGGGGGGGGGGGCCCGGGCCCCCCCAAAATCTCCGCCCCCCAGAAAATCTCGAGTGTATGCGGATAGCGGGTACAGAACTGACTGGCTTATAATGTGCTGCAACTATAATACGGAATGTGTCGTCGGCTGTAGGCATATGCAGGCGCGGATACGGCGGTGGGGAGCCAATTGGGCGCAATAGGCAACAACGTAAAAAAAAAAAAAAAAAAAAAAAAAAAGATGATTCGGGCCCCCCCAAAAAAAATATTAGGATAACTAAAATATTTGAAATACCCATGGATTGAGAAAACATAAAATATATTTAAGACACCCCTAAAAAGCTAGAGAGCTGGGGAGCGAGGCCGGCCGCCGCTAGATAGCTCTGGACGCTGTCTTCCAAACTTTAAAAAAATTCCTCCTTTATAGGCTTTACTATGCGGAGGTGGACAGGATGCTCAGGCAAGATTAATTTTTTTTTCGGTCTGATGTAGTTTTTCACTCTCCTGCAGGGCCAGGGCAAAACGAGCACGTGCCCTGGGCCCCGCGTTCTTATGGGGCCCGCACTCATCTAACCATCTATATACTCGTACAGGGCCGTAGTGCGCTGTACCCAGGGGGTGGGGGGGGGAGAGGCCAGGGGTGTCGGACGACTCCCCCCCCCCACCATCTGCTAAAATGTCCACTTTCTGAGAGTCAAAACGAAAACTGGTACCTTTCTGTTGCATTTTCGGAGAACTCAGGATTTTCTTTATTTATTTTCAGTATTTAAGTTACAGAATCGTATATTGAATATTATAGAGCAACATTAAAGGCCTAGGAAAAAACTTGTGACCTCATTCCTCACATGCAAGCAGAAAGTGAATTTTAGTGCAGGCCACTATCATCATTCGGCACCTCGAAGAGGAAATAAGGGAAGACTTCCTTGCCTTTGTGCACGCCCTGCCTCACCAGTAAAGGCTTAGCCTGGCTCCTTTTGCGTACCGTTGAAGACCTCGGATTGGACATGGCCAAGTGCAGGGGACTTGGTTTCGATGGAGCAAGTACCATGATGGGAAAATTCAAAGGGTGTGCCGCAGTACTCATGAAGAAGTACACCCTGGCCAAGCCAAGCCACTGCTTTAACCACCGGCAGAATCTAGCACTGACGAAGGCGTGTGACGTCAAAGAAGTGAAGATCGCTCTTCAAACACTGACCGAGGTGTACAACTTCGTTCATTCTTCGAATATTCGCTTTCTCCGCTTCACAGAGGTTGTCAAGCTTACCTCGGCCAAGCACGAAAAGCTTGTTCCCCTGTGCCCCACCAGGTGGATTGAGAGGCATGACGCAGTGCTGGTTTTCGTTGAATTTCTGCCTGTCATCGCTGTTTTTCTTTTTCTAATGGAGGAACTTGACGCCACCGCTGGGCTCCTCATCGCCATACGTGTTCCCTGCTTTCTCGTTGGACTGGTTGTAGTGGAGTGTATATTGGCGCATACTCTCGAGCCGAGCCGAACTCTTCAGAGAAAAGATGGCGACCTGGTGTCAGCCTATGCCACGCTTCGTGGCATCGAGACCATTTTTGCCAAGTTCAGAGCAGATGCGGAGAATCATTTCTTCGGCGTGTTCATGAAAGCGGAAGAGCTTTTGGTCGAGGTGGGGTCATCGCATGACACAATCCCTGTACCACGACCTTGTAGACGACAGACCCAGCGATCATTAAATGTTCCGTGCGAGAATGCTGGGCGGTGTATTGTACATTCCGTTCGTGGACCATATCTTGGCTGAGTTGAAGAGTCGGTTCGGCGACGACACAGTGCCTGCCGCACTTCAGCTCAAGCAACTCCTCAAAGGCCCCGAAACGGACGTTGCGGCTGTGCTTCAAGCGGCGAAGCTCTACGAGCTCGCCATCGAATCCCTGACACTCGTAAAGGCGGAAGCGGAGCGCTGGGCATTATCTGCTCCGGTCTTCCAAACTATCAAAGAAGCCCAGCCAGCACCAGCATGTTCCCCAATCTCGCCATTCTCTTGAAAACTCTTTTGACGCTTCCAGTCTCCAACGCGGAAGCCGAGAGGTCTTTCTCAGCATTGAAGAGGCTGAAAACCTATCTGAGGAGTACCGTCGGCCAGGAGCGCCTGAACGGACTTGCCCTCCTCTGTGTCCACTATGATATCTCCATTTCAGTCGAGAGTTTGGAAAATTCGGCGAAAAAAACCGCCGACTACTCTTTGCTTAGTGAGGCACTTGTTGAATACTTGGGAATTTGTAAATATATTTCTTTAGATCAGCCAATCTTTGCAAATGTGTTACCTCACTCCCATGTAAAAGAAGCCCTATAACAATTCCTTTTTATCTTCAGCAGTCTAATTTTACATATTAACTTTCTTGTAAAGGTTAGGTTTGTAATTTATATAATGACCTGTATTATGATCACCCTTGCTGCTTACATATGGAAATAAACGTTTAGTTTTCTTCAAATGCTCGTATGGTGATGATTTCTATCTGTTCAGATCTGCCTTTTCACTGGTCGGATGTACAATTTGAATTGTTTCTTTCATTTGTCACATATACGTTGATTGCTCGGGAGCTGTGGATTTTAAGCAAAGAACCGCCATCACTATCCATTGGTCTTCACTGTTTTGAGGCTGTCGCTAACTTATGAAATTTTACCATCGGGCCCCCCCCAAAATTGATTTTCTGGATCCGCCCCTGGTACCACTACCACCATCCCCGCTGTTTCTAGAACGACACTCTGTACGAGTTGTATTTATATGTACAGAGTGTCGTTCTAGAAACAGCGAGGATTGTAGTACTGTATGCCTGATTCAGCCTTCCAGCAACTCTTAATGTGTAAAAAAGCTTTGTGAAGCTGCACAAGGCTACGCTTACTGGTCTGAACATGCGTAGTTCACGAGACCAGTGTTTGCAAACAAAAGCGCTAGCTTTTGACGATGGGACACCAAATAACACAACACCGGGTGCCTTCAATACCATGGCATGCTCACAAACGAATATGGAACATCAAATTTGAGGCAGTGAATAATCATTTTTTGGGCAAAGTTAAATGATTTTTCTCTCTGATATATTGATTTTTGAGTCTAACATAAAAAAAATAACCTAGTGTTTTAATGTAGATAATCTAAGTATGAAATCTCTTCACCGAAGATATTTCATACCCCGAAGTTTTTTCATACAACACCGGGCGCCCGGGCCACGCATGCGCAGTAGGGAGGAGACAACGTTTTTTTTTCTGAAAGGCGGGAAAAAGTAGCGATTATCGCTAGTTTGGTTACAAAAGTAACGAAGATACCGATATATATTCACATAAGCAGCGGATGGCCGATAACCCGATTTTGTTATCAGCGATAAAGTATCGCGATAACTTATCGCGATAACGCCCAGCTATGCCTATAACATAAAAACAAACTCATGAGAACGTGTTTAACCTCTTTTTTGTCATTGAGAAGTGAGTGATGTGAAAGTCGGAAGCGCCTAAAAAGAATGACCCTTCTTCTGCATCATTAACATAAAAAACAAACTCATGAGAGGGGGCTCTCGTGGACCCGTGGCCTTGCGCTCTGGCGGGGTGCTGGCAGCGTATGGGTTCGAGACCTGCCCGGTGCCATAGGAGTGGAAAGGTGGGCTCTTTCCGACACCCTCAGCCCCGTTGTTGGGCTTCCTCCTTGAAAGAATGGACCGTATTGGCTATACAGGCAGCGCCACACGTGGCCACTCGGTGAGCTGTCAAAGTAGTACTTTCCATAGAATACAAGTTATGCACTAGAGTGCGTCTGAGGCTGCCTCCAGGATACAGGGCCTTGGTGCCGCCAACGCTCCAAGCCAACGACTGCACACACTTTACTCCTACCCGATTTCCTGACTCTACTATTTGACATGGAGAAAAACTGAAATCGGGTAGGAGTGAATTAAGTGTGTGCAATCATCGGCTTGGAGTGATGGCGGCACCATGGCCATGTATCCCGGAGACAGCCTCAGACGCACTCTAGTCTATAACTTGAGTTCTATAGAAAGGACAGCTTGGAGTTGAGTGGCCACATGTGGCGCTGCCTGTATAGCCAATACGGTCCATTGGGCATCTCTCTACTAGCCGTCTGAGTGGTTGCGCTGCATGCACCGCCTTCCTCCCTTGGGGTATATCCCCAACGAAATACCAATAATAAAATAAAACTCACTTAGAAGTGAGTGATGTGAGAGTCGGAAGCGCCTATATATAAGAATACGAACACTAATTTCCTGCCCCAACGCTGATCACACCAAAAACAGAAGCAAAACCACATCCAAATTCAAATGAGTGACCACAAGAGACTTTATAAGGATTAGGAATTAATAGGGCAGAACAAAGAGCTATCATCCCCATATACCAAGTTGTAATAAAACAGAATAAGAACTGTCTCACCTTTCAGCTTCAAAATGCAAGAGGGAACAATGCATGAAAGCGCAGACTTATATATCTCTTTGTCTGTGCTTGCTGTGGGAAGGGCAGTGGAAAGCCAGGTGGTTTTGAAAGGTCCTGGCAGGGGGTAGGGAGGGTGCGGGCACATGCACTGCACGCGGTTTGCTGGGAGGGTAAAGGCTAGCGGGTTGCCTAACGGGTCAGCGGCAGAACAAACACACCTCATCTAATACGAGGGGCCATACCGGACGCGGGTAGCTGGTTCCCTCCAAGCTTACCCACTCGTAATAGATGACATGTGTTTGTTCTTGCCGCTGACCCGCTAGGCAACCCGCTACCCTTTACCCTCCCACAAACCGCGTGCAGTGCATGTGCCCGCACGTAGGGAGGGATACATAGGGATGGGGCGTGTGGGGGCAGGGAGAAACAATTACAGCATGCTGATTGGCAACGCGCAAGCTCCCGCCCGCACACAGAGAGATAGATAGATAGATAGGTAAATATATATATATATATATATATATATATATATATATATATATATATAGAGAGAGAGAGAGAGAGAGAGAGAGAGAGAGAGAGAGAGAGAGAGAGAGAGAGAGAGAGAGAGAGAGAGAGAGAGAGAGAGAGAGAGTGTTATAAATATGTAAGTACGTTTGGATAAGATCGTAGAATACGTGATATCATAGCTGGGCGTTATCGCGATAAGTTATCGCGATACTTTATCGCTGATAACAAAATCGGATTATCGACCATCCGCTACTTATTTAAATATATATCGGTATCTTCGTTACTTTTGTAACCAAACTAGCGATAATCGCTACTTTTTTCCTCTCAGAAAAAAAAAGTTGTCTCCCTACTGCGCATGCGTGGCCCGGTGTTGTATGAAAAAACTTCGGGGTATGAAATATCTTCGGTGATGAGATTTCATACTTAGATCATGAAAATTAAAACATTAGGTTATTTTTTTTATGCTACTCAAAAATCAATATATCATAGAGAAAAATCATTTAACTTTGCCCCCAAAATGATTATTCACTGCCTCAAATTTGATATTCCATATTCGTTTGTGACCATGCCATGATAGTGAAGGCACCCGGTGTTGTGTTATTTGGTGTCCCATCGTCAAAAGCTGGCGCTTTAGTTTACAAACACTGGTCTCTCGTGAACTGCGCATGCTCAGACCATTAAGTGTAGACCTGTACAGTCTCAAAATGCTTTTTTAACACATTAAGAGTTGCTGGAAAGCTGAATCAAACATACAGTACCACCATCCTTGCTGTTTCTAGAACGACGTACACTCTGTACATATAAATACAACTCGTACAGAGTGTCGTTCTAAAAACAGCGAGGATGGTGGTAGTGGTACTATATGTTTGATTCAGCCTTCCAGCAACTCTTAATTGTGGTTTAAAAGCTTTGTGAGACTGTACAGGTCTACGCTAGCTGGTCTGAGCATGCACCGTTCACGAGAGACCAGTGTTTGTAAACAATTTTTGACGGTGGGGACGCCAAATAACACAACACCGGTTCAGGCATTTCTAGTATTACCGTCCATATGTACGTGTCAACGTGTGGTTTTAAGATTTTGTAAGTTTCCTAAAATACAGATAATGAAAATTTGAATTCATCAATGTTGTTCTATCTGAAATATCAATATAGTATCGTTTTCGCCTATCGGACTTATCGCTAGCTAGTATCGGAATTGTGGATTTATATCGGGTATCGGTTATCGGTTATCGCCTATATTTGTGTCTCTAGTTAACGAATATCGGTTATCGCCGTTAAGGTTTTTCATTATCAGTTATCGGTTATCGGGAATAAGGGTTTCTATTATCGTGCCCAGCTATGCGTGATATATATATATATATATATATATATATATATATATATATATATATATATATATATATATATATATATATATATATATATATATATATATATATATATATATATATATATATATATATATATATATATATATATATATATATATATATATATATATATATCTATATTTATATATATATATATATATATATATATATATATATATATATATATATATATATATATATATCCCAAGTGTTTATGTTTACTTCTACATTTACAGCACTATTGTTAATTTTTGGGCATATGGTGGTATTTATGTAAATGAGAAATTGACACATTAAACATATTTAGATTTTACTTACAAAATAAATCTTTTTTGTTCTTTTTTTTTGGATATACCCCAATGGAGGAAGGCGGAGCATGCCGCGCAACCCCCGAGACGGCCGGGAGAGAGATACCCAATTCTTTCAAGGAGGAGACCCAACAAAGGGGCTGAGGGTGTCGGAAAGAGCCCACCTTTCCACCCCCATGGTAACTGACAGGTCTCGAACCCAGACGCCCCAGGCACCTCGCCGAAGCGCAAGGCCGAGATTAGAAACTGGTGATACTATTTTAGTACTACACAACATGCTACTCCACCATTTCAAGTGCAATAGAACCACACTGCTTTGCATCAATTTTGAATGAAAACTATACAAAATCAAAAGACTCGGTTAGCAACTTTGGGAATCTAGCATTCATATTCCCTCTCAGATTCTGAAAATAATTAAGTAAATCCTGTTTCTCTTCTGCGAGATCCAGTGCTTCATTAAAATCAATATCCTCTGTAGCTGTAAATTCCAAGTAGTGATGGAAATGAGAGTAACTACTGTAAAAGGTAATAAAAATTAAATTTTCAAAATTGGCAATTACAAACTGGCGATACTATTTTAACACTACATAACATGCTACTCCGTTATAACAACTGTATTGCAAGTATCATACTGCATCTTCTTTCTGTCTGATAATATGCTTAGCCTACTATGTGGACTATTTGATCAACTTTCTGTATCTGGGGGTGTATGATGCCTGGCAACACACCATACAGTTTTCCAAGTTGATGGCAGTCATACGGCTGCGAGATAGTCATTTTTAATGAACATCATTGATGAGTGCTGCCTCACAAACGTAAGTGGTTCCAAGTTTCTCAATGAAAGTACTACACAGCACTGAATTTGACATGGTCTCGTAATCCCTGCTTGGATATTTCGTACCCCCAGGCCTTGGGGGTACCTCAGCGACACCACCGACCCCATGGCCTCTTTATGACCCCACATAATGAGCATTCCGACCCCACTTGGGGTCCCGACCCCTGGTTTGGGAACCCCTGCACTAGATGTTCACGTGAAATTCACGTGTTGTACCCACTGGGAAGAGGATGGGAGGGCAAGGGAGGGGGCAGGGATGCTTACCTATCATGGGATCCCTATCATGGAAGTCAAGCAGTTTCTCCTCTGGCCAGCGTGTTGTTGCCATGGACACACCATCCCGGTCAGTACTCATAGTGGGGAACTTACTTTAGAAAATTCAGTTGGAGTGGAAAAACAAGCCAAAATGGTGTTTGACGGTTAAACTTCAATTTGGTATTAATTTTTCTACGCCTTAACAAAATTTTCCCAAGCAAGTTTCTTCCCTGATATGAATTCTGAGTGTCATGGTACACACATGCTGGTAATCGTCGCCTATCAACACACACACAAAGTAAGGTTAGGTGAAGGTCACACCTCATCTGACAAACTTGTAAATAATATTTAGGTCGCAAAAAGTGTTTTATTAACAATGAGACTACAGAGTATTCAAGTTATATTGCAAGTAATTTATGTTAAACTTGTGGCTGCAAAACTCCAAATTTTTAAAACTGCCTTTGGAAAATATGTGCATCTAAAGACAGTCTGTACAGCTTTTGCTGTCTATGCTCCTCTGTAAAAGTGAATAACCAGTTATAGCCTAATAGTCTTGATCGATTCTAACTTGGGCCCTAGCTCGTGGCTTGGCCCGGACCGCCCATTGTTTAGTTATTAGGCCAGGGCCCGTATCCTCGAGAGCTATTAACTTTTACTCTTAAAGTTACTATCAAAGTTAATAGTTTCAAATTATTAAGAGTAAAAGCTATCCTCGTCAACTTTGAGTGTAGGTATTAGCAAATCCTGGCTACTATTATCTTCTTCTTCTTCTTTATGGCGGGCTCGTTGCTAAGGCCGCCTCCGTGCTAAACGTAAACATCCGACATGAATTAAGTATATATTTCAAAAGAAAAATAAAGAAAAGATGTATAAATGTACAACAGAAACATAATAAATGGCAAACACAAGAAAATACTGAGTTTTGTGGCAGATAGAAGCAGCCTCAAAGGCTGTTTTTACTCCGTCACTCGTCAATACCCGTATCTCCCCGCCTGCGTCACGACTTGCTCTGCTGAAATTACCGCACCATAACCACGTCATCTGCCCCAATGATCTACGGGCCGGAGAACCAGCGCAGAAAAGGAGTAAGTTTAATTGGTCGCCAGATGAAACGGTCTTCTTACATCAAATTCAAGAAAAAATACGTATAATCAGAGGGTGTTATGGGAAGAGCATCACCCCTGAGGATAAGAAGAGAGCGTGGACTGAAGTGGCGGAAGCTGTAACAAGGTTGGTAATCACATATTCATGGCTCAATCAGCTTACAAACTAACCTAACCTAATCAATTGGGTATTTTTTGCATAATAACACAACCACTGACCTTCCAAACAGAACATACCTTTTCATTCTGTATCTGAATAGTTTCATTATGACCATTTCTGCCACAACCCCCTCTCCCTCAACAACCTAACATAACTAAACCAAACCATGTCAAACCTGCCCTGTCCTACCGAACACATCCTAACTTAACATGCCAAGTTTGTTGGGGGGGAAGAGGTGGGTTGGTATAGATAGTTATGGCATATTTGCCCTGTTTTCATTCTTTATTTATTTTTATTTTTTTATTATTTTTTTTATTGGGGGGGGGATGCTAGGCATGCCAGACTATGGACACTTTTACAAGTACTTTATGTCAAGACTATATGGGAATGGGTAGGTTTTGTGAGAATGGTAAAGTAAGATTAAAATAGTATATTTATAGCATTGGCCAAACAGATTATGGTGATATAATGTTAGATTGGAATGTACTCAAGATAATGAAATTAAGGTTAACGCTTTTATTTTTTTTGTTACATATTCACATATCCATGATTCAAGTAACTTGCAAACTAACCTAACCTCGTCAAATGGGTACTTTTGTATACAAACACAACCACAGAGTTTCCAAACAGGACATACTTTTTCCTACTGCTCCATGTGAATAGCATCATCATGACCATTTCTGCTGCAACCCCCACTCCCTCAACAATCTAACATAACTAAACCAACTCCTGCTAAACATGTCCTACCAAACACGTCCTAACCTAACATGGTAGGTCCCCAAGTTTGTTAGGGTGGAAAGTGGGTTAGTATAAGAGTCAAGTCATATTTACCTGTTATTTTATTTATTCCTTATTTAGATTTTTTTTGGGGGGTGGGTGGGTTGGGCATGCCAGGCTCTCAACACTTTTACAAATATTTTATGTTAAGACTATATCGGAATAGGTAGATTTGATGAGAATGGTAAAGTAAGATTAAAATATTATTTTGATAGCATTGGTCAAACAGTTTCTGGTGATATAATGTTAGGTTAGAAGTACTCAAAAGAATGGAATTAAGATTAATGCTTTGAATTTTTTTGTATAGCTGTATTGTGTAATATCCTCCTACTTAGAGAAAAGCATTTTAGAAAAGTAGGTAATGAAAAGTAGTATTTATGGCCATGTTCATAACAACTAAAAAGTTAATATCTTATGATGCATGTAAATAAAATATTGGTACTGATTTAGCTTTCCATCACAGCATGTATTAAATGTTATTGGAGAAGTTATGGGAAATAAAAAGCATGCCATAGTGAAACGATTAAGAAACTTGCTTCACATTTATATCCCGACAGTGCCTTCCCTGGGAGTGGACCCCGTACGCAGGATGACTGTGAGAGGCGTTGGTACAACGTACAACAAAAATCAAAGCCTTGCATTGCCAAGTGCAAGAATGAGCAGCGGCAGACTGGTAATTTTTTTTAGTTGTTATGTCTTTAAATGTAAAACATATTAGTTAGTTTTTTATGTGCTCACAGAATGCAGCTATACTGGCCACAATGCCTTTATTTCAGCTTAAAGTTAATAAGTTCATAGCAGTGAACTGCATATTTGATATAGAAATTTTTTTAATGTTCATCTGTCAATGACTATCAATCTATCTAAATACCTTGGTTGTCTTCCCCCAGTGAAGGGTTTTAGCCAAGACAGGCACACACTTACTCACACACTCACACTCATGTACACCACTCTCTCAGCTGCACAGCCCCTGAGGGAGTAAAAAAGGCCCTCACTGTATGGGGGATTAGCTGCACAGTTCAGGCAGGGAACTTCCACACCAAGGCCTCACAGCATACACTGGTTTACCCCTGCCCCATCATAACAATGACATTTTTATATTCTTTATATTCTTTTATATTCTTATTAAAACAATTTATTAATTACCCTTAAATTCATATTCTTTGTAGATACACACTTTATCAGTATTGCTAGAGACCATCCCAGCACATTGTTCATTACTTGTGGAAAAGATACCATTAGCTGCTCCGGCAACAGCCACTGCTTCAATATCTGCTGGCCCTATGACACCAGCCACTGTTTCATCATCTGCTGGCCCTATGACACCAGCCACTGCTTCATCATCTGCTGGCCCTATGACACCAGCCACTGTTTCATCATCTGCTGGCCCTATGACACCAGCCACTGCTTCATCATCTGCTGGCCCAATGACACCTGCCACTGCAAGGGATGACAATGAAGCTGCTCCACCAGTCACCACCTACTTCATCGGAGTTAAGAGATGCCTTTCATAGGGCAGCAGTATAATTTTTTGATGCTGGGGCTGAATATTACTGCCTCAAGGCTATGATTTTGTCACTTTTTTTTTTATTACTGAGGAGGTTAGGGTGGAAGGGGTGAAAAATAATTTGTGCTGTTTTTCGACAGAAATGATTAGCAAATTCATTCAAAGCACAAAATTTACTGGAAAAAAAATTGTGTGCCATTGTGAGTGGGTTCACTTGAGATTGGGCTCCAATACGCCTCCGTGGTCTAGTGGTCAGCATGCCTGGCTTCTCTCTGGCGGCCGGGTTGAATCCCAGCCTGGGCAGTCGGCGTGCAGCTCATCCAGCTGTTCGTCCTCCTTTTCGGCCGATAAATGACTACCTGGGGAAACTGTGGTAGCCGGATGTCACACTGGCCCTGTGTCCCGGGTAATGGGCTCCCTCTCACCACAGGCTCAAGGGCCAATGCGACGAAATGAGCACCGAGGTCACGCTCAGCTGTATAGCGTATGCCCCGACTTTATCTTTACCTTTATTGGCTCGACTGACAGACATGGCTTTGTATGTCGAAGGTCACTGGTTCAATCTCCACAGCCAGCACTCTCTAACTTGGATTTTCTGAGTTCCCTAGAGCCTAGATTAATTTCTCGGTGTTAAATGAGGAGATTTGCACCGCACCCAGTCATGGGTGTTACAAGATCGTTGTTACAATCAGGCGTCATTTGGCCTTCAAAAGTGGGAGGGACATTAGGGCAGACAGTTTTATATATATATATATATATATATATATATATATATATATATATATATATATATATATATATATATATATATATATATATATATATATATATATATATATATATATATATATATATATATATATATATATATATATATATATATATATATATATATATATATATATATATATATATATATATATATATATATATATATATATATATATATATATATATATATATATATATATATATATATATATATATATATATATATATATATATATATATATATATATACTGATCATATTTGCATTTTATGTAGTCTGTGATGCAGGCAGGATATTCATTAGCACCTAATTAGACTCATGCTGCTCCAGTGCTCTCTGATGAACTCACAATCAAAGATGTAGTATACCTATATGGTAGTATTGAGTAATCTTAGGTCACTTGGTAAAGTGTTCACCTAAGTCCGACCCAAGCTGACAACATAAACCTAAGCGTGTTTGCAAGCTGAGCGTTTAGAATATTGGCATAATAATAAAAGATGCTGAAAACTGGATTCCACTACTTTATTGAATATATGAATAATTATATACTGAATTTGTAATGGAGCTAAGATAAAAAAAGCTATGTTTTCAGTGGTCATACCATGATCTCATGAAAATAATTAGGTTGACATATATAATTAATTACTACATATTTTGGTATGATGACCATTGCACGTTAATACCATAGCTTTGCGAGCATTGAGTAATCTTAGGTCACTTGGTAAAGTGTTCACATAAGTCCGACCCAAACTGACAACATAAACCTAAGCATGTTTGCAAGCTGAGTGCTTAGAATATTGGCATAATAATAAAAGGTGCTGAAAACTAGATTCCACTAATAGAGTAATTATATACTGAATTTGTAATGGAGCCAAGATAAAAAGCTATGTTTTTCAGTGGTCATACCATGATCTCATGAAAATAAATAGGTTGACATATATAATTAATTACTACGTATTTTGTTATGATGACTATTGCACATTAATACCATAGCTTTGAATCCAATGATGAATATCTTCAAGCAAGACACAAATAGCAACAGATTGGTCACCAATTCACTCAGTAAACACAATACTCCAGAAAAGTATACACTGAATTCACAATAAAGTTGTTTTTCCACTTGGAACTTTGTAAACAGAAACCAAGTAACCTCGTTTTACTTCACTCATAAGTCATGATGTTCGCGATGTGGTCACCTCGACCTTTCGTTCCTCCTCCCTCACACTGGCAGACGTCTCTAACAAGCTTTCTTACCACCATTATCTCAATATGAATAACCGGCAGCAATAATTATAAATCATATTCTAAATGACATTTTAATGCAATTTTAATGTCATCTTTTTCATTTGCATGTGTGTACCTTTCTGCTACAAATAAAGTTTTTTCCCATGTTTTGTTTTCCTTAACTCGAATATTTCACATTTTAATCAATAACAAAGGCATCAAACACTAATTGTATGTTCAAGCTATGTTTATTTATTTTTTCTGTAGACATAAACTACATCGTTTTCCTTTGGTGCCATTATTTTCACATGGGTGCAGTCTATCACTCCCACAACACCGGCAAGTTGGTAGAATTCTGCTTGCTTTACACGGATCTCCACCCTATCAAGGGGAGACTGGATAAACCTCCCGACTACCTACGGGTCACTGAGGGCGGCCAGAGTTTCCACAATCACCCTGCTTACACTACTCTGGCTTACCCCCAAACTCATCACTTGAACACTGCAGCATTTTTCCTGTAGCCAAGTACCTTTAAGTCAAAATCACTTTCAACCCCGGGGTGAGGGAATGCTCCCTTTGAACTGGATCTTGTAGCTCTCTTCTCACCAAATCAGTCACATACTCCATTCCTGCACGGTCTAATATGTATGTCTTGACAAGTTCACCATCGTTATACAGTTCCAAAGCGCCCGATCAAACTCTAAATTGCGGAGGCGGGCTGGACGAGGAAGTCCGGGGGCCATGTTGATATGGGTCTGGGTCTGGGATTCACTATTAACTTAAGTGTTTAGAAGTCCTCGCCAGCACTCTCAAGTTAATACCAAAGTTAAGAGTAGGTATTAGGCTAGCTGGGCACGATAACAGAAAACCTTATTCCCGATAACCGATAACTGATAATGGAAAACCTTATCGGCGATAACCGATATTCGTTAACTGGAAACAAATATAGGCGATAACTGATAACCGATACCCGATATTAATCCACAATTCCGATAGCGATAAGTCCGATAGGCGAAAATGATACTATATTATTTCCAATAAAAAAACATAGATGAATTTATATTTTCATTACTTGTATTTTAGAAAACTTACAAAACCTGAAAACCACAAGTTGACACGTACCTATGGACGGTAATACTAGAAACGCCTGAACCGTGTTGTGTTATTTGGCGTCCCCACCGTCACATGTTGGCGCTTTTGTTTACAAACACTGTGCATGCTCAGACCAGCAAGCGTAGACCTGTACAGTCTCACAAAGCTTTTTAACCGTAATTAAGAGTTGCTGGAAGGCTGAATCAGACATACAGTACCACTCCCACCATCCCCGCTGTTTCTAGAACGACACTTTTTTTCCTTTCCTTTTCAGATTTACCCCCTAAAAAGGGGGAACGGGCTTTGTCCGTGGACGGCCCGTCGCAGAGGGGAACCCGCCGCGGGCGTGCGGCGGGTGGGGGAGCCCTTCCGTCGCCGCCACAGCCACGGGTAAAAGCCGGCGGGCAGCGACGGAGGAACGGGCCCTCCGAGCTCTGGCTCAGGAGCAGCCCGCTCGTGTGGGCGAGCAATGCAAGCTCGTTGCGGGACGCCTCCGCCGCCGCCACAGCCACGGGTAACAGCCGGCGAGCAGCGACGGAGGCACGGGCTCTCTGGGCAGGCGCCCAGCAGACACCCGTAGCGGTGCACGGGCGAGCATCCGACCGGTCAACTTGACTGCCGCGGTGGGGCCCTAAGCGAGGATAACCAGGCGGGTCAACCACGCCGCCGCAGAAGGACCCCCCAGCTGCTCGCCCGAGGAGTGCTGGCGTTCCACTGAGAAGTGAGAACGACACTCTGCGAGTTGTATTTATATGTACAGAGTGCCGTTTTAGAAACAGCGAGGATGGTGGTACTGTATGTCTTAATGTGTTAAAAAGCTTTGTGAGACTCTATAGGGCTACACTTACTGGTCTAACATGCGTAGTTCACGAGAGACCAGTATTTGTAAACAAAAGCGCCAACATTGGACGATGGGACACCAAATAACACAACACCGGGTGCCTTCAATACCATGGCATGCTCACAAACGAATATGGAATATCAAATTTGAGGCAGTGAATAATAATTTTTGGGGGCAAAGTTAAATGATTTTTCTTTTTGATATATTGATTTTTGAGTCTTACATAAAAAAAAATAACCTAGTGTTTTAATGGTGATGATCAAAGTATGAAATATCTTCACCGAAGATATTTCATACCCCGAAGTTTTTTCATACAACACCGGGCGCCCGGGCCACGTGTAGGGAGGAGACAACGTTTTTTTTCCGAGTCGGAAAAAAGTAGCGATTATCGCCAGTTTGGTTACAAAAGTAACGAAGATACCGATATATATTTAAATAAGTAGCGGATGGCCGATAACCAGATTTTGTTATCAGCGATAAAGTATCGCGATAACTTATCATAACCATATATACATATATATATATATATATATATATATATATATATATATATATATATATATATATATATATATATATATATATATATATATATATATATATATATATATATATATATATATATATATATATATATATATATATATATATATATATATATATATATATATATATATATATATATATATATATATATATATATATATATATATATATATATATATATATATATATATATATATATATATATATATATATATATATATATATATATATATATATATATATATATATATATATATATATATATATATATATATATATATATCTATATATAAACCTAGAGCAGTTGGTCCAGCACCCTACACGTATTCCCGACCGTCTTGGAGACCGGCCCAACATTCTAGACCTCTTCCTTACCTCAAACCCTTCTGCTTATTCTGTCAAACTGTTCTCTCCGTTGGGCTCCTCCGATCACAATCTTATTTCTGCATCCTGTCCTATCGCTTCTGTACACCCTCTGGACCCACCGAAGAGGCGATGATACTGGAAATTAGCTTCAGCTAGGTGTGACGACATGAGGATGTACTTTTCCATTCCCGTGGAATGATTATTGCTTCCAGGATAGAGACCCCTCTGTGTGTGCTCAGCGCATCACAGAGGTGATTGTCTCTGGAATGGAGGCATACATTCCTCGTTCTTTCTCTACTCCTCATGCTAAAAAGCCTTGGTTTAATCACGCTTGTTCTCGTGCTGTCAATGATAGAGAGGTAGCTCACAAAAGGTACCAGAGCCTTCAAACTAATGCTAATTATGAACTTTACATTTCTGCTCGAAATCGTGCCAAATCTATTCTCCGACTAACCAAAAATTCTTTCATTAATAGAAAATGCCAAAACCTTGCTTTCTCTAACTCATCCCGTGACTTCTGGCATCTAGCCAAAAACATCTCCTCCAACTTCACTTCTTCATCTTTCCCTCCACTCCTCAGTCCTGACGGCAACACTGCCGTCTCATCTATCTCTAAGGCTGAACTCTTCTCTCATACTTTTTCTAAAAACTCCACTCTGGACGATTCTGGGCATATTCCTCCTACTCATCCCCCCTCTGACTCCTTTATGCCTGTTATAAAGATTCTTCAAAATGATGTTTTCTATGCCCTCTCTGGCCTCAGTCCTCAGAAGGCTTATGGACCTGATGGAGTGCCTCCTATTGTCCTCAAAAACTGTGCCTCCGTGCTGTCACCCTGCCTGGTCAAACTCTTTCGGCTCTGCCTGTCAACATCTACCTTTCTTTCTTGCTGGAAGTATGCCTTCATACAGCCTGTGCCTAAGTAGGGTGACCGCTCCAATCCCTCAAACTACCGTCCTATAGCTTTACTTTCTTGTCTATCTAAAGCTTTTGAATCAATCCTTAACCGGAAGATTTAAAAGCACCTTTCCACTTCTGACCTTCTATCTGATCGCCAGTATGGGTTCCGCAAGGGGCGTTCTACTGGTGATCTCCTAGCCTTCTTAACTGACTCTTGGTCATCCTCTCTTAGCCGTTTCGGTGAAACTTTTGCTATTGCGCTGGACATATCAAAAGCTTTTGATAGGGTCTGGCACAAATCTTTGCTTTCCAAACTACCCTCCTACGGTTTCTCTCCTTCTCTCTGTACCTTTATCTCCAGTTTCCTTTCTGACCGTTCTATTTCTGCCGTGGTAGACGGTCACTGTTCTTCCCCTAAATCTATTAACAGTGGTGTCCCACAGGGTTCTGTCCTATCTCCCACTCTTTTTCTGTTGTTCATTGATGATCTTCTTTCCAAAACGAACTGTCCTATGCATTCCTACACCGATGATTCCACTCTGCATTACTCAACTTCTTTTAATAGAAGACCCACCCTTCAGGAACTTAACGACTCAAGGCTGGAGGCTGCAGAACGCTTAGCCTCAGACCTTACTATTATTTCCGATTGGGGCAAGAAGAACGAAATGCCCAAAACTCTTCCTCATTCTGTCTTGAAGCAGATCTGAGTGGCTGTGTGTGTGTCTGTGTTCTTGTTAATCTTCCTCTTCCTCCTGTAGCTAGGGGTGTATGTCCTGGTCCAAGTACTACTCAGTTTACTCAGTTCTTGGATCTGAACATAAGAACGTAGGAGTGGAAGAGGCCGGTAGGCCTGGCAAGTACTACTCAGTTTACTCAGTTCTTGGAATTCACTTACTTGATAGATTATATCCCCAAAAATTGTGGGGATTTGATCGACCGATCAATGATGGACAAATAAGGCAAGAGTAATCAACATGGTCTGGGAAACAAAACGCATCATTGCAGTTAAAAACATTAATTTTGTGCAACACTGGTGGTGTGGAATCATCATCATCATTTCGTTTAACGTCCGTTTTCACTCTTCCAGGGCAATTGGACGTTTTATGGCTTGTAAATCAAACTATTTTCAGTTTTTGGTGCAAGATTTTCCTGGTGCATGCCCTTGCCAACCCAACCACATATTTTAAGCGGTGGCCCAAGACTTTGCCTGAACGAAAAAGGCAAACCCTACAAGGCAGCAGGGGGCTATAAGGTTTACCACCCACTATTTCACCCATAGCTGGGACTGGATGGCCATTGACTCTGATAAACATGAGTTCATCTGCCCTTTGAATGGTCTTGTTTTTAATCCACCTGGGGATCCAGCACACCCTCCTCACTGGTCCAA
The DNA here is from genome assembly GCF_024679095.1 of Eriocheir sinensis. Taxonomy (NCBI): domain Eukaryota; kingdom Metazoa; phylum Arthropoda; class Malacostraca; order Decapoda; family Varunidae; genus Eriocheir; species Eriocheir sinensis. The sequence continues at coordinate 212,201 of NC_066562.1, read as the reverse complement.
GACAAAACCAGTGGGGTCGCCGGTTTAGTCGCCTACTACCCGACCATGCGGCTGGTTGTACTGGGTTGCATGTTACCAGTAGCAGGGCACTACCTTAACTGCCCTGACCAGACCAGGAACTCTAAAAGTCATTGAATATAAACAGACAGGTGGTGCGGAATATGTTTGTGTATTAATTAGCTGCCTTATGTACCAACAGATGTTTATAATCTGTAGACCTTGACCCTTCTGTTTTATCTCGAGTAGGAATGCAGTGCTGTAGCTCTTTGAAAATAAGAACAACATTTAATATTGTTTGAAGGTCACATGGAATGTTGGAGACATTATCTTAGTCATTGAATATGAACACTTCTTATCTCTGGCAACCCTTTGACCTCCCCCTTTGCCTCCTGGTGATATGACTGCAATCCCCGCACGATCTGCTGCCCGCCTAGCTGTCGCCTGAACAAAGCAATCATTCAGTACAGTCAAACCTTGGTTTTCGTATTCCCTAGTTTTCGTACGATTCGGTTTTCGATGACTTTTTTCGTCTAAATTTTGTCCGTTTTCGTACATCCGCTTAGTTTTCGTACAGTTGAAAATGGTCCGTACCAAACTAGTCCGCTTGCCCTCGTGACTCGGCCACTCATTTCCCTGAATTGAGCGCCCACATAAAATATCCCACGTGTTCGTGACTCACAGCCGTATGCTCGTCTCCCAATATCATCCTCGAAGGAAAACTTAGCATTTCCAAGGTACCTCCTGACCTCCCTTGAACCTTAATTTGCTTTGGGACATAAATAGGAACTATATCATCATTTATGCAAGATGAAATGCTAGTATGTTCTCATTTTTGTAAAAAAACATGAATTTCAGTCCACCTTGACCTGCATACGAGGAAAAAATTACAGATACAAAGACGTTTATAAGACTTTGGTGTTCAAGTGAATTAACGATGTGATGTTATTCTGCAAGGTGTCACATTTATTGACAACGTAAAATATGTTCTATAAACTTATAAAGTGAAACGTATAAGCAAGAATTATGTTATCAGAAAAAGAAGTACATTTTGTTTATTTATAAGTGGAAGTAGAACTGCAAAATATTCAATTGCTCAAGCTATACACTTTTTACATAGAGGAAGCGGCAACACCGTGTACCTACTATGTCGACAGCTGAACCAAAGACTCGACAGTTTTCTCATCCATATTTCACACATGAGGTAAGTACTACATCGATAATCATCTCCTGTGCTGGGCAGGAAGGTTTATAAAGGGAAGTTACTCAGATTTCTTGCATACAAAGGATGCTTACAACATGTTCACGGCAGAGCTTTAAGCTGCCAACCCACTGTAGTATATTTCGAATGCTTTTGGCCTATTATTAAGGATTTTAGCCACAAACGCTTACATACAGGGTATGTAAAACTATAGTTATTCTCTATAAAATGTATTTTTTGTTAATATTTTTGGGTGTCTGAAACAGGTTAATTGAATTTACATTATTTCTTGGGGAAATATTGCTTCAGTTTTCGTACATTAGGTTTTCGTCAGACTTTTTCGAACGGATTAATCACGAAAACCGAGGTTCCACTGTACTTGGTTTTGAAGAGTAATCAAAACCAAATTACTGTTTGCAGAAAGTACTCGGTTCCCCGTCACTAATCATTATTATTCCAAGGCAGTACCTTTATTGCTTCCAGTCTCCATGCTGACTTGATTAATGTACAAACCCCCGTGATATCGCAGTTCAGTTTTCGCAGTCCCGGTATTTCGCGTTTTTTTCTGTAAGACCTATTAATTTTGATATCGCATATATTCGCCATTTCGCGGCATTCTGCAGCATTGTTTATGAGTTTAAATCTCACGCATCACGATAGACTGGCCATATGTACCGATTCAGCCAATCAGAGCGTCAGTATTGTTTTCTCACCTACTGATTGGCTGTTGTGTTCTAGAAGCATCTCGCTGCTTCACATCTCGCCATGTTCGCCTTGTTCTGTCTCAGATCCGTGTGTCTCCCTACAGTGTACGGTGTGTTTCTATTGTTTTAACCGTGTTTAAAGACCTTAAAATGCTTTTAAAAGTACTGTAAAAGTTATAAAAACATCCCTAGGGGGTTATTTAAATAGAGTATTTCTATTCAGATTTTCACTTATCGCGGGTGGGTCTGGAACGTAATCCCCGTGATTTAGGGGGATTTCTGTATTCTGTTTTGCCTAACCCCTTGGATGTGGATTTCCTACAAGAAGACATCACCAAGCTACAGGAGTGGAAAAAAAGGTGGCTGCCATAATTCTATGAAGAAAAATGTAAAGTCATGCACCTTGGGAGGGCATATCCAGCATACCAATACCACATGGGAAACATAAGAACATAAGAACATAAGAACGCAGGAGTCTGCAAGAGGCCGGTAGGCCTGTACGAGGCAGCTCCTTTGACCCTAAGCTCCCGTGTATCTAACCCCACCTAATATCGCTGTCCATGAATTTATCTAGTCTATTTTTGAATGTGACAATTGTATTGGCACTCACCACATGACTGCTAAGCCTATTCCACTCATCCACCACCCTATTAGTAAACCAATTTTTGCCTATGTCCCTGTTGAATCTGAATTTATCCAGTTTAAACCCGTTACTTCGTGTCCTACCCGGTTCTCTTACCAACAAAACCTTATGAATGTCTCCCTTATTAAAGCCCTTCATCCATTTATAAACCTCGATCATGTCTCCACGCACCCTTCGCCTTTCTAGAGAATGCAAGTTTAACTGTTTGAGTCTTTCCTCGTGTGGCAAGTTTCTCAACCCCTGAATCATCTTAGTCATCCTCCTCTGCACCGATTCTAACATTTTGATATCCATTCTATAGTAGGGTGACCAGAACTGAACCGCATAGTCAAGATGAGGTCTAACTAATGCTAAATATAGTTTGAGGAAGACTTCGGGGCTTCTGTTGCTTACGCTCCTTGAAATAAATCCCAGTACCCTATTAGCTCGATTTCTAGCTTGAATGCATTGTGCCCTTGGACGGAGATCAGAGCTCACTAAGTACCCTAAATCCCTCTCGCACCCAGACCTACTTATGAGAGTGTCATTTAAGCAATAGTTATGTGAGGGGTTGTTCCTACCTACACTCAGAATACTGCACTTCCCTACATTGAACTCCATCTGCCATTTATCCGCCCAGTCATATAATCTGTTGAGTTCACCTTGGAGAATACTAGCGTCCTGATCCGACTCAATTACTCTACCGATCTTGGTATCATCTGCAAATTTACTAACATCACTACTAATTCCTGTGTCTAAGTCATTGATATAAATAATAAACAAAAGTGGACCTAATACCGAACCTTGTGGGACCCCACTCGTAACACATCCCCAGTCAGATCTTTTACCATTGATTTGCACTCTTTGCTTCCTATTGCTAAGCCACGCCTTGACCCAGTTCAAAACTTTACCCTCTACTCCGTGAGCCTGTAATTTAAGCAACAGTCGTTGGTGAGGAACTTTGTCAAACGCTTTACTAAAATCAAGATAGATTACATCATAATTTTCATCTCTGTCAACCGCCTCAAATACTTTATTGTAGAAGGACAAGAGATTGGTGAGGCATGACCTACCTTTTGTGAACCCATGCTGCGAGTCGTGAATTAAGCTATGTTTCTCTAAATGCTCCCGAATGTTCCTGGCTATTATGGACTCCAGCATCTTCCCTATAACCGATGTTAAGCTAATTGGGCGATAGTTTGAAGCAACTGACCTGTCCCCCTTTTTAAAAATCGGCGTCACATTAGCTACTTTCCATAGGCTCGGCACATAGCCAGTATTAACCGACATCTTAAAGATGTGGGTTAGTGGGTCACTGATTATATCACCTAGCTCCTTTAATACCCTCGGAAATATCCCGTCAGGACCTGGCGACTTGTTCTTCTTAAGCTTATCTATCTCATCCTGAACTACTTGCCTGGTAATGATTATATCCCTCAATTTATCGCCATCCCCGCCCTCGTACACCTGAACTCTTTCCGGTATAGTCGTTCGATCTTCCTGTGTGAATACTGAAAGGAAGTAGTCGTTCAACAATGTACTCATATTTTCGTAATTTTCTACTAGCTCCCCTGTGTTTGTTTTCAGCGGTCCAATTTTCTCCCGTGTTTTTGTTCTATACATCTGAAAGAAGCCCTTAGGATTACTTTTCGCCTCATTTGCTACTTTGATCTCATAGTTCTTTTTTGCTATCCTGGTGTTTTTCTTAACTAATCTAGATAGTTCGACGTACCGGCCCCTGAGATGTGTTTCCCATTCTTTATTTTCTGATAAATTCCCTTCTTTAACCCAATCTCGTGTTTTAGTCCACGAGTCATCCACTTAGGATCATTGTTTTCTTTTCTAAGTGTTCGCTGTGGTATATGCTGTTCTTGCCCCTCTACTATTACTCTAACTAAATTATTGTAAGACATTTCTACCTGGTTCTCCTGGCTCTCCAATCCGCAGTTCTGGCCCTCATGAATCCCTAAATTATCCCAGTTTACCCCTTCAAGATGTCTTCGAAGCCCCTCGTAGTTTGCTCTTCTAAAATCTGGCACTAACACTGGGTTTGGATCACGGGTTACCGCCCAGTCTAACCTAAAACGAACCGTTCTGTGGTCACTATTTCCTAACTCTCCGCCCACCTCCAACTCACGTAGCAAGTTCCCATTATTGGTTAGGACTAAGTCTAATATGTTATCTCCTCTGGTAGGCTCAGTAACTACCTGCTTCAGGAAATTATCTTGTATAACTTCAAGAAAGTCCTCGGCTTCCAGGTCACCCACTAGATCTTCCCAGTCTATATTCCTATAATTAAAGTCCCCCATTACGCAGACATTTCTACTCATACTCGCCCTGCCAATCTCCTGTAGTAATATACTCGTGTCCTGCCGGTTAAGGTTGGGTGGCCTGTATATAACTCCTAGAGTTAGTTTTTCTTTCCCTTTGTAAACGTCCACCCAAACTGATTCTGAATCCATGTTAGTTTTGACTGAGTTGTTAACTAAACATTTAAGTGAGTCTTTAACATATAGCGCAACTCCACCTCCCTTTCTGCCCCTTCTGTCTTTGTGAAACATCTGATAACCCGTTATTTCAAATTCTGACCTAAAATTTCTATTAGCAAAGTCTATCCATGTCTCAGTGATCGCTATTATGTCAAAATTTTCTGAACAAGCTTCACCCCTTAGTAAGTCTATCTTGTTTCTGAGGCTCCTGCTGTTAGTATAGAAGATTCTTAGCCCGTCCTCTGTTACTCCTCTAGAATTACTTCTAAGCTGCCTGGTTATATTATGAGCTAGATGTCCCCTCCCATTACTCCTCCCATTGCTCCCATTACTCCTCCTCCCTCGCCTATACTAAAAAATCCCTCAGGGTACCAAGTGCTCGCTCAAGGGAGTCTGAGAGAGCCTCAACACCCTTGAACGTCAAGTGTATCCCGTCACGGGCGTAGAGGGCGTCGTTGCCAAAGAAGAGGTCCCAATTGTCGACGAACAGCCACCCATTGCGCTCGCAGTGCTCAGCAAGTCTGCTGTTCACTGCTATCGCCCTGGACAGCCATCCATCGCCAACGCCCCTCCTTGGCAGGACGCCACACACTACTGGTGACCCACCAGCGTCACGTATCCTGCCTAACAATTCTCTAAAACGCCTGAGAAGGTCCTCGCTTGGCACACGAGAAACGTCGTTTCCGCCACAGCTGAGAAAGACAATGGGGTTCGATCCCTCGCTTGCCATACACGCCTCAATCCTGTCTGATATATGGCCCACCCCTGCCCCTGGGAAACACACCCTCGTCCTGTTCTTATCCTTGGAGCAAAAATACCTGTCAACATAACGAACCTGACTATCACCAACAACAAGAACCCGACGGTCGGAAGGGGGGCCAGGAGGGGTGGGTGAAGGGGGGAGGGGAGAGCTATACACCACTATACTATACTATACTATACACCACAGAGGCAGAGAAAGACCTGGGAGTGTATGTTACCGGGCTACCAAGGAAGGCAAAACCCATGCCAATCGCAGCGGACGGGTTAAGGAACACACACACACACACTCTCTCTCTCTCTCTCTTTCTCTCTCTCACACACACACACACAAGAGAGAGAGAGAGAGAGAGAGAGAGAGAGAGAGAGAGAGAGAGAGAGAGAGAGAGAGAGAGAGAGTAAACCAATGTATGGTCTGAATATCTATGAAAATCTCTCTCTCTCTCTGAAGTATTTGTGAGCTTATAATAGTTGCACATGTAATATGTATTTAAGCACATGGTTCCTTTAGTAATTACGATTATAGAATAGTCTAAGTATATGTGCTGAGTGTGCTGGCTTAAAATTCATATTCTTTAACACTCCATATTCTTTTTATCTATTCAAATGAGTCTTTGCCCAATGCACCAACCTCTAGGCATTAAGTAATAGTACATATGATCAGGGTGAATGTATTAATGTGATGCCCAGAAAGGTGTCGGTCAAGGTGATGTATCCTTAGGTCAGTGTGGCCATCAGTGTGTTACAATCAGTTTATTAATGTTAAATCTTTGTAAACCAATATCCATGTATCCATCCCGACTTATTCCAGTGTTTACATTATAGAGGGCATGGCTGGAAATTGGTTTAAAACATCACTTGACATTATATTTCTATTTCATCTCTTTGTCGCAAGGGAGGCAGCTCAAGGGCAGAAAACAAAACGCGCAACAAGAAAACCCACTTGACGCCGACCCAACAAAAAACAAAAGAATGCGAGGGCAGAAGAGGAGTCAATTTAATGAGTTACTTATAACACGCTAATGAGGACGATGATCTAAGTATGCAATGTCTTGACTAACACTTCCTGGCACCACATTTATTTTACAAGACTGCAGCCAATGAATCCAATCCATCCAATCCCTCCTCAGTGTAACATGACGCTGGAGACAAGGTTGGGGTGGGACTGGGCTGGTGTGTGGAAGGGGTGGGGGGCTGGGGAAGGGCTGAAGGAGTAGGTGGGGCAGTCACAGCATCGGGGGAAGGGGGTGCAGGAGGGGGAGGTGCAGCAGGGTTGGGAGGAGGATTCATGGAGCTCTGTGAGGGGGAAACTCCAGGTCATCGTCTTCATGTGCTCTTCCCGCCAAGCTGTCAGGTCACTTATCACGTCGCTGGAGGGGGAAAAAAGGAAGATGCAGTGATGATGGTGATGATGATGATGACCTTTCTACAGTACAGGAAGCAGTTAACGAGCAAAAACAAATGAAAACGACAGAAAGTTAAATGTTGCCCCTGTCACATAAAAGAAAATAGAGAAGAGTATAACCAATGGAGTGGATGATGATGATGATGATGATGACTTTTCTACAGTACAGGAAGCAGTCCACGGCTGGGCAAAAACAAATGAAAACGACAAAAAGTTAAACGTTGCCCCTGTCACATAAAAGAAAATAGAGAAGAGTATAACCAATGGAGTGGATGATGATGGTGATGATGATGAGGAGGAGGAGGAGAAATATTGCATTTGTAACGATGAATGGTAGTTTTCTTTTGTATAAGTTTATGATACGATACTTTTGTTTCATTTTCAGAGTTTTCTTGTAATAGCAGGTGTTACCACTACTGCTACTGCTACTACTATACTACTACTACTACTACTACAGGTAACTCGATTTACGTGAGCATTGTGTCCTTGAAGAGCTCGCGTAAATGATTGATTGATTGATTGATTGATTTATTGTTGCAGGTAAACAACAAGGGAGAAGGGAGGAACATGCCATCCCAACCCCCAGGCAGGAGAGTGTGTGATTATACAATTATTAATACATGTATAGGTAGCACCATGAAACTAAAGAGATGCAATGGTAGGAAGGAATGCACAACAAGGGAGGGGGGCGGTACCTGCCGGCCTCCCCCTGGACAAGAAGAAAATAATATGTGGGGACAGAGAAGGACATCGCCCAAGCACTAGAAGGGAATGAATACAGAGATAGAGTAAATACTAATCCTTAAAGTAGAATACTGCAGAAATCACAGCCTTGTATAGCACGGTAGTATTTCAGGCTGCCATATACTGCATCACCACCTTGGTGCAAACTGAGGGTGTTCTTTGAGGATAGCAGGGAGGACATCATGGTTCAGGAGCCAACAAATTGTTTGGGGCAGGTCAAGGCAGTCCCGTGGTTTAAACTTAGCAATGAGAGGGCATTCCATGACAGTGTTGCAGTGTGTGGCCCCTCGGCCTGGCACTAGCGTGCAGCAGACACAGGGGAGTTACTAACCTCCCAGTAGTACCTATAGCCTAGCCTAAGGCGCATTGCTACCACATCCTGAGGGGCACTGTGTCGCCCATAGGGGTAAACACAGCGCTGGGAGACACTAACATAGTGGAGGCTGCTGGCGCTGCCAGTGTCTGCAAGGTAGGTTTATATCGAAAAACTTCACCTCATTCAATGGAGAGAGAGAGAGAGAGAGAGAGAGAGAGAGAGAGAGAGAGATTTACATAGATTTACATAGAAAATCAGACCACACAGACCCCATGGTCCAGACTAGGTGGTCTGTCCTAAAACCTAAGTGATTTTACATTAATCAGAAGGCTCCTAAACGTTGCATTTCTACTCTAGTTGATATTAAGTTGAAGGAAGTGACGGTTGAGCTTATTTTTGAAGGAGTCAATCGTGTTACACTGGACCACTGATGGTGGGAGCTTATTTCATTCTCGCACTACAAAGTTGGTGAAGAAAAATTTGGTGCAGTCTGAATTTACTTGTCTACATCTGAGTTTTACGCCATTGTTCCTCGTGCGCAAAGTGTCATCGATCATAAACAATGTTGATCTGTCTACATTCGTGAAACCATTAAGTATTTTAAAACATTCGATCAGTTTTCCTCGGAGGTGACGTTTCTCAAGAGAGAACATGTTAAGGGTGGAAAGCCTTTCTTCGTAGGATTTGTTGCGCAAGGAAGGGATCATTTTCGTTGCCCGACGCTGAACACCTTCTAATTTAGCAATGTCCTTTGCATGGTGGGGAGACCAAAACTGTACCGCATATTCCAAGTGGGGTCTGACTAAACTATTGTAGAGCGGAAGTATTACATCTTTATTCTTGAATAAAAAGTTTCTTTTAATGAAGCCCAACATTCTGTTCGCTTTATTTGCTGCATCGATGCATTGCTGTGAGAATTTGAGATCTGACGCGATTTTGACCCCCAAGTCCTTGACACATTGAACACTTTTGAGTTTAACGCCACGCATTTCGTAATCGAACTTCTTATTCCTCGTTCCAACTTGAAGGACCTGGCACTTGTCTACGTTAAAGGGCATCTCCCATCTATCCGACCAAGCTGAAATTTTGTGCAAATCCTCTTGGAGGCTTTGCCTGTCTTCGTCAGTGAGAACCGAGTTACCAATCTTTGTGTCGTCTGCAAATTTACTAATACAATTATTGAGTCCAACATCCACGTCGTTGATGTAAATGATGAAGAGCACTGGGCCAAGAACCGAGCCCTGAGGGACGCCACTAGTGACCGGCACCCACTCTGAATTTTGCAATACTCTTTGTTGTCTGTTGCTCAACCAATTCGCGATCCATTGGTTTACTTGACCATCAATACCTATTTGCTTTAATTTGTAAAGTAATTTATGATGTGGGACTTTATCAAATGCTTTCTGGAAATCAGGATAGACTACGTCCAGTGATTTGGTTACGTCATAAACAGTGAAGAGGTTTGATAGGCAGGACCTTTTGTTACGGAAGCCATGTTGTGAGTCCCCAATTAATGAGTGGCTTTCAAGGTAACTCACAATTTTGTCTCTAATTATGCTCTCAAGTAGCTTACCTACAACCGAAGTTAGACTAATGGGCCTGTAATTACCTGGTACTTTTTTGTCTCCTTTCTTAAAAATCGGTGTCACGTTAGCCTTATTCCAATCCAAAGGGACGATGCCTAAATCTGAAGGGAGAGAGAGAGAGAGAGAGAGAGAGAGAGAGAGAGAGAGAGAGAGAGAGAGAGAGAGAGAGAGAGAGAGAATATCCATATCACCGAGATATCCACTCAGGCACTCAGTCTCACTCTTGTGAGGAAGAAATGAGGGACACCATGTATTGGTACCGGTACTGAGCAGTCTGGTACCGGTACCATACCTTATAGCTGGTACTGTTAGTACCTGTACTGGTACCGGTACCTGCCCACCCCTAAAGTTGAGTAGCGTGGCAGCGTGGGTACTGTATTGTTGTTCAAGTGGCGCGCGGGAAGAACTGAGCTCAGCTGTGTGGCCGCGGTGCCGTGTGAGTCCAGTTGTATGAGACATCTGGTGGCCACTCCATAAAATATTGCATATAAGTGAAAAAATGTGTAAATCAAACATTTATTTGGATTTTGGACCCAACGTTATTTAAAAAACGTGTAAACCAAACTCGCGCAAGTTGAGTTACCTGTACTATCACAATTACAACAACTGCATAATAATCCTGTCTCCTCTTCCTCTTCCTCTGCCTCTTCCCCTCCTTCTCCTTCTCTTCTTCCTTGATCCTTTTCACCTTCATCCCCACCATTCAACATTCTACTCCCTCCCTCCTTCCCAATATTGACTGACCTGTACTGTGAGTCACCAGAGAGGTCATACCGCTCGCCTGGGTCACGGTGGATGTGGAAGAGGAGGGGCGGGTCGTGCTGGGTCAGTGGGTGGGTTTCAGGACACATTTGGTCGTAGTTATCGGGATCGGATAAAGCTGTATATGAAGGAGTTGATTAATTTTTGTCATTAGTCTGTGAAAATAAAGTAAAATGGAGAAAAACTCTGTCAATTCATGTTTTTATTCTTTTTTTTTGTCTTTAGTCTGAAAATAAGGTAATAGAGTAAAAATCTGTCAATTCACATTTTTAATATTTTTTTATCTTTAGTCTGTGAAAATAAAGTAATAGAGAGTAAAAATCTGTCAATTCACATTTTTGTGTGTGTTTAGTCTGTGGAAATAAAGTAAAATAGAGTAAAAATCTGTTAATGCTTTTTTTTTTGTCTTTAGTCTGCGGAAAGAAAGTAATATAGAGTAAAATTCTGTCAATTCACGTCTTTTTTATTTATTTTTGTTTTGTCTCTGAAAATAGAGTAGAATGGAGTAAAAATCTGTCAATTAATATACTTTTTTTTATATAATTTTCTGCACTCCTGATTTCAAGGAATTGGGGAGTTTATGAACAACATTTTCCTGCCTCCAAGAATTCAGTAGTGAGCCGTGACCACCTGTATCGTGGCTGACCTCACCTGAGCCCTTGGTGTAGAAGTGAGCCTTGTAGGTCCCGTTGGTCACCGCCAGGGGCCCGATTGAGGGAGCAGGGCTCTCAGGGTAGATGGGCATGTATTGCCTTGGACTCTGGGGAAATAATAATGCAATAGTAAGAAATGAAATACAAAGAAATACACACATTGGACTCTCGAGGAGCACACACGCACACACACAAAGAAATACAAGGAGATTAATTCACTTATTGGACTCTGGGGTCTGGGGGAATACACAGACACACACATGATGAAATACTAAGACGGACACACGTTTCCCAATCCTCTGACTCCTTTCCTCTGCCAAGTCAACTAAATCAATCTCAAATGTAACTTCTCTTCCCCCTCCTCCCTGCCTTGCCATGCCCCACACACTTACAGGGGCGAGGGGGTTCCAGAGCAGAGGGGAAATGTCTGTGCCGTCCAGGGTGAGGCCAGAGGTGTCGAGGCCCACCAGGGAGGCCAATGTGGGCAGGAGGTCAAGTGCCGACACCAGGCCATTGCTGCGACCTAACCAAAGAGATGCAGAATTGAAGTGATGGAAAAAGTAGTGGTGATAATTAAGTGCTTGGGGCAAAAATTCATCTTTCCTGGCTGGTAAAATATATGGTAAATGCCTGTGCCCTCCTCCTCCTCCTCCTCCTTCTTTTTCTACATACTGTTACGATTACTGTTGATGAAGTTTCAGGCCCTGCTCCGCCGCTGATGTGGCACTCTCGAGGGTCGTCAACAATTGCAATGTTGGCCTCAACAATAATCTTTGATGCACTTATTCTCAAACGTTGTAGTGAGTGAGTGAGTGTCTTAATTGCTTTCATGAGTAATACCACCAATATCCATTTGTTCCGTTTTCATGTCTGGTATTTTCATTATAGTATCACAATTAAATATCCAACGATGATTTCCAACTCACTGAACATTCATCACACACAATTTATCTTTGAGTACAAACACTAATTAATAGCCATGATCGGTTATGTTACGAATTCTCTCAATTTCAGTCTGGAGAACTACACAACACTGGTCATTCGCTGAGTGGTTGATTTCAGGCTTCCTGAACCTCAAACAATATATGCATTTCTTCTCAGCCATGGTGCACTCCTGTGATTTATAATTACCAGAGCATTTGAAACATTTTTGGGCTTCCCCATTTCTCTTAGCAGTGCAGTTGGCCTCAAGATGGCCATATCTCTGACAATGATAACATATAATTGCATGGTATCTGTCTCTCACTGGGTATATTCCCTATTCTAATTATAACTTATGATTCTTGTGAATCAGCTCTCTCACAGTTGGGTCACACCTCAATATGTAGTGCATTGTACTGCCAGCTGCAGGCTTACTAAAAATCAGCTCAATTTTATTCTCAACACCCTCAATTGATTGTAAGAAGTCATTGCGGTCTAAGATGGTCTCCTTTATTTTTTCCTTGGTCTCCTCTTTATGCACATTGCATATCATGATCTTTGGCTTCATCTTTCCAACACTCTTGGTACTAATTTGCTCAACAGACTCCAATTTTTTAGCTGCTTCATCCCTCATGTTCTCATTATCAAGGTTCATTATGATATTACCTCCATTAGTGAATCTTGAATCAGTAATCTGAATGCCTTGTAATGCCTGGGAAACTTCACTTTTTAACTCAGTAGCCTTTTTATCTTGCTCAGAGGCCCTAACAACAAGTAGATTTTTCTTGACTTTCCTCCTGTGTTTGGTGACCTCAGCCCAGCTTGCACCCGCTGACTGCATATTCGGCGAGCTGCAACACCTCTGCAACCTCCCCAAGCTCTTTTCTCAAACTCACGGCCTGTGACTCAACTTCTTCCTTTACCCCTGATATTTCCTAAGATAATTCTTGCTTGAATTCATCCAATTTCTCCACAATTTTGGTAGCCAGAGATGCTTTATGAAGGCATGGGTTGCAAACCCAATTCATTTTAGATATATTCTCCTGCTCAATTCCAGACAAATGAGCACATTTCACATGACATCATTTAGGACACAAACAGCAGCCAATCCATTTCTTGCCTGTGAAATCCTCACAAACGTAACACAAATCCCTCACGCCCCTGGCCCTGCTGGCGGCAGCCATGCTGACACAGCACTGTCAGCACGGAGCCAGACAACACACACATCCGCTCCACGACTCACTCACTACTATCATCCTTCTCCTCGTCTTCTTCCTAAACTAGTGCACATGATTAAGTACTTAGGGAAAAATTTGTCTCTCTGGGCTGGCAAAATATATGGTAACTGTGTCTTCCTCTTTCTTCTTCTCCTCTTTCTCCAACTTCTCCTCCTCCTCCTTTTAAACAATTGCAGATGATTAAGTGCTTAGGGAAAAATTCATCTCTCTGGGCTGGCAAAATATATGGTAACTGGGTCTTCCTCTTTCTCCTTCTCCTCCTTTCTTGAGTGATTTCAAGCACCCGTGACTCCTCCTCCTCCTCCTTCATCTCCTCCCCCTTACCTGGTGCTATGAGTGGGTGGGGCCAATGGACAAACATGGGCACCCTCACGCCTCCCTCCCAGGTGGTTCCCTTGCCACAGCGCAGCATCCCAGCACACCCGCCACGCTCTTGCCGATACAAACTGGGGCTGCCAGTAGGGGAAAGTGTTTGCCCGTGAGTGTGGGGGTATCTTGATCTATTGGTGTAAAAACTCTTACCCATATTACTCATACTGATATCAAAACTCGTACTCATCAAAATTATCAAAACTCAAGCTTACTGCTGTTAACCCCTTGAATGCAGATTTCCTACAAGAAGACATCACCAAGCTACAGGAATGGAACAAAAAAGTGGCTGATTTGAGTCACCCAAGAACACACAAATTTGGCAAGGCTTTCCTAGGAGTTGTGGGCCTGTCAGTGGGTAATTTGATGACTCTGGTGGTAGTCTGACAAAGCTTCTCTACCACAAATGTGAAAAGACACTCATCAGAACACATTTAACCTCTTTTCTATGTCTTGTAGAAATAATTGCTGTGAGTGTTGGAGGCATTTAACCCCTTGACTGTGGATTTCCTACAAGAAGATTCACCAAGCTACAGGAATGGAACAAAGTGGCTGCTACAATGCAATGAAGAAAAATGTAAACTCATGCACATTGGGAGGGGATATCCAGCATACTAATACCACATGGGAAACACTCAACTATCCACCACAGAGGCACAGAAAGACCTGGGAGTACATGTGACCAGGCTACCAGTGAAACCCAAGTCCGTGCCAATTGCAGCGGACAGGTTAAGAATGGTGACCTCAGCTCCCGTCCTCAGTTCTCACCCATTGTCCGAAGAGAACCAGATGAGTGTGTTGTCCAGGATGCCGCGTTCTCGCAGGGTCTCCACCACCTGCCCCACGGCCCAGTCCATCTCCTCCAGGGCGTCTCCTAAAAGGCCTCGGTCGCTTGTCCCGGCAAACATCTCCGAGGCGAATTGTGGGTGGTGGATCTGGAGCGGAGGGTGGCAGGGAGGGGACATTCAGCACTTTTTTTTTAACTTTTTTTTATTCATTATTTACCCATTTTTTTTTACTCATTCATTTTTTTATTCACTTATTTTTTCACACTAATTTCTTTTACTTATTTATTACCCATTTTTTCACTCATTCACTTTTTTACTCACTCATTTTTAAACAAATTTTTTAACAATTTTTTCACTCATTCACTTTTTTACTCACTCATTTTTAAACAAATTTTTTTACAATTTTTTCACTCATTCATTTTTTTATTCACTTATTTTTTCACACTAATTTCTTTTACTCATTTTTTACCCATTTTTTCACTCATTCATTTTTTTATTCACTCATTTTTAAACAAATTTTTTAATAATTTTTTCACTCATTCATTTTTTTATTCACTTTTTTTTTTCCCATTAATTTCTTTTAATTTTTTTTACCCATTTTTTTCACTCATTCATTTTTTTGCTCACTCATCTTTTAACTAATCTTTTAACCATATTTTCATTCATTCATTTTTTTTCATTCATTTTTTTGCTCACTCATTTTTTAACTAATCTTTTAACCATTTTTTCATTCATTCATTTTTTTTAATTCATTTTTTTGCTCACTCATTTTTTAACAAACTTTTTTACCCATTTTTTCATTCATTCATTTTTTTGCTCACTCATTTTTTAACAAACTTTTTTACCCATTTTTTCAGTCATTCATTTTTTTACTCATTTTTTACACATTTTTTTCATTCATTCATTAATTTTTTAGTCTTTTTTTACCCATTTTTTTCACTAATTCATTTTTTACTCATTTTTTTACAATTTGTTTCACTCATTCATTTTTTAATTAATTTTTTACCCATTTTTTGACTCATTCATTTTTTTACTCATTTTTTACACATTTTTTCACTCATTAGTTTTTTACTGATTTCTTGCTAATTTTTTTACTAACTCATTTTTCAGCTTTTTTTACACCCATTTTTGAGACTGATTACTCTTTTTTACAGTAATGGAAGCAACTCAAAACCAAACTTAAATACGACACAAAGAAACAAAACCGCAAGTGTAAAAATTCCCGCAACACACAACATGCAAGTCTGACTGGAGATGGAAAACACAGACACAATCTTTTACAGTAACGGAGGCAGCTCAAGGGCAAAATTAAAGATGATACAACTCCCAAGTGAAATCATGTGTCAAAAACATAAGAAGTTTTAGGATTAACAAGATGGAAATGAGTGTAAATGGACTAATTCGATATGTGTAGAACTCATATGAAGTTTTCAGAGCAGCGTGATGAAAGAAGGAAGGAAGGAAGGAAGGAAGGGAGGAGGAGACCAGCTGGAGGACTGAGGAAAACCTGGAGATGGTGCATGGAGGGTGACATGAGGAGGAGGAACATCAGAGAGGAGAGTATACAATCGCTGGGAGGGGAAAATAAGGACGTTTAACAAGAAGAAGAGGAAAAAGGAGTATAAGCAGATAAGAACAAGAGAAGATGGCGCCACTATAAACACCTGCCTGCGCCAATACGAGCTGGGGCCGACTACCATCCAGGCCCCTCAAGCAAGCCTACCGGCGCAATAGGCGTAGACGAAAAAAAAAAAAAAAATAAAAAATAAAAAATAAATAAATAAATAAATAAATAAATAAAAAGCTATGAACACAATGCCACCAGGACCAACGTTGCCAGATTGTCATACTCAGCCTCTTATGTTTGCCGATTTCCGACCCCAAAGCTGCCTCCTCGACCCCAATAACTGCCTTCATATATAGTTATTGTTAAAATGGCTAATTACTGATGTTTTTTGGCAATAGTTATGGCTCAGAAACCAGTAAATACGAGGCTTTAGGTTAGGTTAGGCTTCTGGCAATGGTGATAAGGACTCACATGCAAGAATGGGAAGTAGAGGAAGAATGGTGTGTCTGAGGCGGCTGACTCATTGATGAAGGCGGTGGCGTTGTGGACCAGGCGCTGCGTGAGGGTGAGGAGGTCAACCGGCTGCTCAATGATGGTAGTGTCGCTGCAAGGGGCACACAGGTAATATTAGGTCACCCAGTATTTGTGTTTTCTGGTCAATGTTCGTGTTGTCTTAAATTTCAATATTATCCTCTTTCGCTCTATTTTCCTCCCATTTCTCACCTTTGTCGTCCACTTCCACAACCTTATTTCTTCTCTACTTGTGTTTTCTGGTCCTCTAAAAAACATTAGCTTATAAAATGTCACTCTGTTCTCTATTTGTCTCACATCTCCCCTTCATCCTCGTCATCCACATCCTTAACTCCTCTCTGCCTGTGCTTCATTATCATCATCGTCTTCACCATTCTCATCTTCTTTAACCTTTTTCCTGCTTTCTTTGCAATGTTGCCTGTCATCTCCATCACTTACAACTATGCATTGGTACTCATTTTTATCATTTTAATTCTAAAACTTCTTACCACCATTCACACATTCCCACCTCCATCAGTGCCTCAACAATCACCTGTACAGAGGGCAGGACACCCAGTTATTAGGGCAGGGGCCATAGCAGGACTCGGGTCCTGGAAAGCAGGTCAGGCAGGGGCACATGCCGTGGGGGTAGGGCAGCCCCAGGTAGTGGTCGAAGCCAAAGTGTGTGGGCAGGAACTCGCCATTCGAACCCACCCCAAGATGCCACTTCCCTGTCATCATGGTGCGGTAACCCTGGAGAGGCAGCGAGGATGTGGCCAAACGAGTTAATGTGGAGAAGAGAAGTGTGGGTGAAGGCAGAGTTGGGGAACTCCACAGATAATAAAATATATAGATTGGTTAACTTCATGTGAATCTTGAAGCCCACAGCCCACCATCACCCACTGCTTTGAGGTAACACTTACTAAGTCTGGTCACAAAAAATAACCCT
The DNA here is from genome assembly GCF_024679095.1 of Eriocheir sinensis. Lineage (NCBI taxonomy): Eukaryota > Metazoa > Arthropoda > Malacostraca > Decapoda > Varunidae > Eriocheir > Eriocheir sinensis. The sequence goes on along the minus strand of NC_066562.1, from coordinate 194,621 downwards.
TGCCTTTTCTTAGGCATCAAAAATTGTTCCTCTATAAATAAGTTTTAGTTGGGTGTTTCTGATGCTCTTAATGATGCACAACTGACGACCATGAAACAGCAGCAGAAAGAAAGAAAGAAAAAAAGAAAAAAAAAAAAACCCAGCAGCCTGTAGATGATGACTTTGGCCATGGTCAAGACTGGAGCCTCACCTTGGCTTTCAAGAGGGCAGCAATGGTGGTTTCATTACGATGCATACCAAGGGGGTTGTCAGGCACAAAATAACTGGGATAGACTCCACTGCGTACCTGCATCCGTCCCGTCAGGAGGGAGGCCCTGGGGAGGAAACACACTAGTGACTGTGGCCATGCACCTCACCTTCGCCTTCACGACAGCAGCAATGTGGTCTCCTTACGAGGCATACCAAGGTTTTTTTTAGGAACATACGTATGTCCCAGGATGCACCCGACTGGGCACCTGCAGCCTGCCACTCAGGAAGTAGGCCCTGGGGAGAAGATAAGTGTGTGTCTGAGGGTGTGTACAGGGAGAAAAGTGGACCAGGTAGTTAGAGGGACTACTTGGCCTCCACTACGACTATGGTGAGTGCTGCATGGTCCTCCAAAGCACTTAAGTAACCCTGGGAGCCACACAACAGCAAACACATATTTACATAAGCAAACATGAAATAAAACGGTAGCCAAAAGAGTCAAGTTTTATGGACCATTTGGAAATCACTTAAACCTTGGTGAGGAAAAAGTAGCAAATGTCCCATAAAAAATCAAACCCTCATTATTTTACCCGTGGCAGCAGTAGGCTTTCTTGGTGGGGCCTGCTGGGCAGCCTCAGTGGTGCAAGCAAGCATTTGATACTGGTACATAAATACACATGCTTTCATTACTTGATAAGGTCAGAAACAGACACAATGAAGTCTCATATTATGCATGATTTCTGGGCTTCTTCATCTATTTTTTTTTTTTACATCAAAGGATGCGCCTCAAGGGCAACAAGAAGAGTACAAAGAAAAAAAGAAAAAGCCTGCTACTCGCCACTCCCACAAAAGTAAAAAGTAAAGAGTAGCCAAAAAAAAGGTCAATTTCGGGTGGAGAAGTGTCTTGATACACTTCTTGAAAAAGGTCAAGTCATAGGCAGGAGGAAATACAGACGAAGGAAGACTGTTCCAGAGTTTACCAGTGAAGGGGATGGAAGAATGCAGATGCTGGTTAACTTTTGCATAATGGGTTTGGACAGTACAGAGATGAGCATGAGTAGAAAGTCGTGTGCAGCGGGGCAGTGGGAGGGGGGCATGCAGTTAGCAAGTTCAGAAGAGCAGTCACCATGAAAATATCGATAGAGGATAGAAAGAGAAGCAACATGGCTGCGGAATTTAAAAGGTAGAAGACTTTCAGCAAGAGGAGGAGAACAGATGAGATGAAGAGCCTTAGACTCCACTCTGTCCAGAAGAGCTGTGTGAGTGGAGCCCCCCGACACGTGAGATGCATACTCCATATGAGGGCAGACAAGGCCCCTATGTATGGAAAGCATCTGTGAGGGGTAGAAGAATTGGCAGAGACGATACAGAACGCCCAACCTCGAGAAAGCTGATTTAGTAAGAGAGGAGATGTGAAGTTTCCAGTTGAGATTTTGAGGATATTTAACGTTGAAGAAGGTGACAGCTGGGTGTTGTCGAAGAATAGGGGATGGGTGTTTGGAAGATTGTGTTGAATTGATAGGTGGAGAAACTGGGATTTTGAGGCACTGAAGGACACTAGGTTCCTTTTACCCCAATTGGAAGTGATAGCAAGGTCTGAGGTTAAGCGTTCTGCAGCCTCCAGTCTGGAGGCTTGTAATTCCTGTTGAAAGGGTCTTCTGTTGAAAGAAGTTGAATAATGCGGAGTGGAGTCATCAGCGTATGAGTGGATAGGACAGTTTGTTATGGAAAGATCATAGATGAATAACAGGAAGAGAGTGGGTGATAGAACGGAACACCACTGTTGATAGATTTAGGGTAAGAACAGTGACCGTCTACCACAGCAGAGATAGAACGGCCGGAAAGGAAACTGAAGATAAAGGAACAGAGAGAGGGATAGAATCCAAAAGAGGGCAGTTTAGAAAGCAAAGAGTTGTGCCAGACTTTATCGAAAGCTTTCAAAGATAAGACCAGAAAATTCATGTAGGGCTGAATAACAACAGATTACTGTACTTATATAAATTAATATGGAAAATAAGAAGGCCACAAGAGAGGCTTAAAGGACTTACCTTGAGGGGCTACACACCGGGCTGGTGACGTAGTGGTGGGTGAAGAACCGACTCTCCTGGGCCAGCCCGTCAATGTGTGGAGTCCTGGAAACAGATGAACACATAGAGAAACCATCAGCGTCTTCAGACACTTAAACCATGACATCCTTAACCACTTGAAATGATTAATGTTCAATCATTTCACACTTTCACATCACCTTGTCACCATTCTTGAAGTGTCTCAAGTTTACAATGATCATGGTCAGTAATATTGTCTTACCTGGAGGTGGGATGACCTGAGAAGCTGAGGTCACCATAGCCCAGGTCATCAGCCAGGAGAACCACAATGTTGGGTGTTGATGCTGCCTTGTCCTCCTTCTCCTTCTTAATCTTTCCTCTACCAAGCGCGTCCTTCACCATCTCATCTTCTTTATGTTTCTCACTTTCCATCAGCTTCCGGCTATTTTCCTCCTCCTTCAGCCTTCCCCCACCGAGCGTCTGCTTCAAGGCCTTGCTGGTCTCACTTTTCATGACCTCACACTCGGAGAACATCACCAAAACACACACCACACAAAGCAACACCTTCATTGTCACTCCCATGTTCCTCTTGCTGGTGAAGGGATTGACAACTGACAAGGCAATTCAGTTCTTTGCTTTACACAGACAATGTTGAGCAATATTTTCAGGGCATGTCAACCTTGATTTGTCCTGTCAGTAAGAAAACAAAGCAATGGTAAGTTTCAATTCCAGTTTTTTTTACATAATACTGTTATGCCGGACGTGTTACTTGGGTTCCGTGTCACCGTCACAAGACTCCGTGGGAGGGAGATATGTAAACACTTTGCACAGTTTCTGTAGTTTAATATTCTTCCTTAGTAGTACACTTCACTTTGACTCTTCTTTGACCACTAGCTTACTATGACTGGGACTGCACTCCTCTCGCCCTCTTCTCCTATATATATCCAGAACAGTACAGCCTAGAATGTTACAGTATATTTTAGATCATACAAGAACATGTAGCAAAAGTATGTGCGAGTTGGCAACACTTCCCGCCTGGCGCCTGGCCGCGCCCCGCGGGGCGCGGACGAGGCTTTGCTCCCCGCCCCCTTGCTCGCTCTTCCCGGAGCCTTCTAGAGCCCCATGGACGCCGGGGGAAGCTTCCAGCACAACACTATACCCCCCTCTTAATTGTGATCGTCCCGATCACACACTTAACTATATACAAACATAAAAGAATTAATCAAAAACATAATAATCGTCGTATCGTTGTGGACGCCTGCGTTGTCTCTGTCTTCTGCTCGGTGCCTCCTGCACGTCTGTCTCCTGGTGCGCCTCGTCGTCGTCCGCTTCTTGGGGTGTCCCTGGAACTTCTGCCGAAGCCGGGAGGTTATCTCCCTCGGCTGAAAGGTCCAGAAGGCCTACGTCGTCATCGACCTCCTCTCGGTCCTGGACGTCCCTTGCGTTTTCGTCGGCTGCTGGGTGTCTGTAGTTGTTCCAGGTGTAGTTTCCCGGACCGTGGTACCTCCATAGGCGGTTGACGTGGACAACTTTCGGCTTGGTCCTTTCCGTTCTCCGGATTCGGTAAGTCACGTCGGAGAGGCGTTCTAGCACAGTGTAAGGGCCTTCCCAGGGGCTCCGTAACTTCGGAGACTGTCCTTTCTTCCTCTGCGGGTTGTAAAGCCAGACTTGGTCTCCTTCCTTGAAGTCAACGTGGCTTGCCCTCATATTGTAACCGCGCTTCATGGCCTCCCCGGAGAACTTCAAGGCACCTCGGACTTGATGGTGCACCTCTTCCAGCCGTTCCTCTAGTTGACGGGCAAAACTGGAGGCGTCCCTTGGAAGGCTTTCCCCAGGAGGCCTTCCTGTCAGTAGGTCCAGCGGCAATCGCAGCTCACGTCCAAACATCAGCTTTGCCGGTGAATACCCCGTAGTCTCGTGGGCGGCAGACCTGTAGGCCATGAGAAGCGCGGCAGCTTCTTATCCCATGAAGACTGATCATTGTTGCACTGCTTGGCCAACTCCTGGCCCAATGTCCAATTAAACCTCTCCACCATTCCATCTGACTGTGGGTGCAGAGGGGTGGTCCGGGTCTTCTTGATACCCAGAAGCTTGCAGCACTCAGCAAGGACTGTTGACTCAAAATTCCTTCCCTGGTCGGAATGGAGCTCGTTAGGCACACCGAAGCGACAGAAGAACTCCTCCACCAAAACCTTGGCGATGGTAGTGGCTTTCTGGTCAGGGATGGCGTAGGCTTCCGGCCACTTGGTGAAGTAATCCATTGTGACGCAGATGTACCTATTTCCGTTCGTCGTCAGAGGCAAGGGTCCTGCTGTATCCACTGCCACCCGTTCCATGGGGGCTCCAACCTGGTATAGTTGCAATGGGGCACGGTGACGCTTCTTGGGGCCCTTCTTTGCACAGCACACCTCACACGCGTGACACCATTCTTCCACGTCCTTCCTCATGCCAACCCAATAGAACCTTTGGCGCAGGCGACTCAGTGTCTTCTTTACCCCAAGATGTCCGCTGGTGATGCTGTCGTGCATTTCTTTCAGGACGCCTTCCCGGGACTTCATAGGTAGCACCGTGGACCAGTAGTGGTCAAGACCATCATGAGAGACCCAGCGTCGCTGCAACACCCCGTCGTCCATCCGAAGAGTGTCCCACTGAGTCCAGTAATTCTTGGTGGTAGGGCTTTCTCTCGAGATTACTTCCCACCCAGGTCGCGTTGACGATTGACTCAGCCACTCCATAATTGGTCTCAAATCTCGGTCCTCCCGCTGCAGTTTTCCCAAGTCTTCCCATGGCACCTCCGCTGTCTGTTCCACTGTAGTGCGGCGGCACATATTCTGGACGCTTTCCCTCTGGAGGCAATGTTGACACTCAGGTTGGCAGGGGCGTCGGCTCAAGCTGTCTGCGTTACCGTGTGTTAGCCCAGATCGATGCACAATAGTGTAGTGATGTTGCTCTAGTTTACCTATCCAGCGAGCAAGCTGGCCCTCAGGGTTTTTCAGTGACTTCAACCACCGCAATGCAGCGTGATCCGTGCGGATGGTGAAAGTTGCACCGTACAGGTAAGCATGGAAAAATAGCCTTTTCCATTTAGCGTAACCCGTTTCTGGGTCATGATCTGTAGAGTCCCTTGATAGATAGAGTCCCGACAGCCTAAGATTTGGACGCCATTATTGGCCCTGTCTTCGCCGCGAGACCGTGTGCTAGTGTTTGAAAAGCGCGGCGAAAACACAGGGCCAATAATGGCGTCCAAATCTTAGGTTGTCGGGACTCTATGAGGGACTCTACAGATCACGACCCAGAAACGGGTTACGCTAAAAGGTCAGGCGCCGCGACCCGAGATGGTTTAGGCTTCATCGGGCAGGAGTGGTAGTGGGCGTTATGCTCACCACCACAGTTGCAGCACTTACGGGGGACGGGTGTGCCCGCCTGGATCTTCTGGAGGCACAGAGCTGATTTGTGCGTGCCCGCACAATACCGGCACCGAGGGGCCGATCTGCAGCGCCACTCCTGATGGCCCCACCGGCAACAGTGGCGACAGATGTCGGGCTCCGCCGTGTAGGGCTCCACAGCCTTACGACCCACCCCGAGGAGGTGCACCTCTGTCGGGACGTGGCCAACCACCGCTCCAAGAAGCTGCGGGCGAGGGGCCGTGCCCGCATACCTGCGCTTTAACCACAGAAAGTTGTCTGGGGTCTCAATGAGGTTGGCATTCATGTAGAGCGGCACATTGTGGATGATGACAGTGTGCTGCCGCTCCGCTGCATTTTCGACCAAAACAACGTCAAGGAACCCCTCAGTGAGGAGCCGCTTGTAGAAGGCGACGTCGTCCCTGACCGTGAGATAAGGTCGGAGCCTACCCTCCTTGAAGAGCGGCTCCAACTCACCGTGCTGCTTCAGTAGAGATGCAAACCACGTGTATTGCTGGGCTGGTGTCAGCCCGGCCTCGGCGGGGAAGTCTAGGCGGCGGCGGGTGGGTTGGCGCGGGGCCGCGGCTGGGTGCGTGTCCTCCAGGGGCACCTCACCGTCGACCAGGACAGTTTCAGAGCTACCAGACTGCACACCCTCCATGGATGCGGCGGCAGCTTTAACAGGAGAGGCAGTGGGGGAGAGGCAGCCAGGATTATCCGGCTTGAGCCGCTTGCTAGCGCTGGCCACGTGGTCCTTCGAACAAAGGCGAGGGTCAAGTTCGGCAGAGTCGGCCATCTCTTCAGTCTCCTCAGACCACAGGCGCCGTTCCTCAGGGGCAGGACACTGCCCGGAAGCCGCCGAGTAGGAATGTTCGTTAGCCATGTCCTCTAGACACCGTTTATTCCGTGGAAGGCAGGGCATCCACGAACGGAGCACAGGACAACGCACGTCTACACAGCACGGCCGTGTAGACGAGACTGTAAATGGAAGATGCTGAAAGTCAAGGCTCTTGACTACTGCCAGTAGTTCTTTCCGGGTCACGCAATAGTTTTTTCTCGGCTGGGGTGAGCTTCTTGCTGAAGTAGGCCACAACCCGTTCCATGTCGGCACATGCCTGGGACAGCACTCCACCAATCCCCTCATCACTGGCATCACAATCCAGTATAAAAGGCTTAGAGGGGTCTGGGTAGGTGAGTATGGGCGAGCTGATGAGGGCCTCCTTGAGCTTCTCAAAGGCAACCTGAGTTTCCGCTGTCCACTCAAACTTGCGCCCCTTCTTCGTCAGGAGGTGCAGTGGTGCAGCAATCGTAGCGAAGCCTTTCACAAACCTGCGGTAGTATGAGCACAACCCGAGGAAGCTCCGCAGCTCCTTCACGTTGGAGGGTGCCGGCCAGTCCCTTACCGCAGCCACCTTCTCAGGATCAGTGCGTACTCCAGCCTCGCTCACGATGTGTCCCAAGTATTGGACCTCCTTTTGGAACAGACAGCATTTCTTCGGGCTGAGCTTAAGGTGTGCAGCTCTAAACCGGGCGAAAACCTCTGATAGCCTTTCCATCTCCTGCTCGAAGGTCTGGCCAAAGACAATCACGTCGTCGAGGTAGATGAATGCCGTCTTCCAGTGAAGTCCCTCCAGCACCCTCTCCATCAGCCGCTCGAACGTGGCCGGCGCGTTGCACAGGCCAAAGGGCATGACCTTAAACTGCCACAGGCCTTGACCGTAGGAGAAGGCTGTTTTCTCTTTGTCCTGTTCCGCCATTTTGACTTGGTGATACCCAGACTTCATATCCAGTGTTGAAAACCACTTGGAGCCCACCAAAGCGTCGAGCATGTCGTCGATCCGTGGGAGTGGGTATGAATCCTTGATGGTGAGATCGTTGAGGGCTCGGTAATCCACGCAGCACCTGAGGGAACCGTCCTTATTCCTGACGAACACTACAGCAGACGCCCACGGGCTGCTGGACCGCTCGATTAACCCCTGTTGCCGGAGATCATCCATCACCTCATCCATCTCCTTGCGACGGGCTGGTGCCATCCTTCGAGGAGCTTGCTTCACTGGGCGGTGGCTACCTGTGTCGATGTGGTGCTCTACCAGGTCCGTACACCCCAAGTCCAGGTCTCCTGTGGAAAACACATCTGCATTCCTCACGAGAAGCTCCCTGAGCTGTTCCACTTGGGGCTCCTCTAGACACTTGGAGCTCCTGTCAAACAGGTCGCGCAGGTAGTCGGGCAGCTCCTCCTGGGGCTTCGTCAGGGTTCTCCTGCAGACACAGGTTCTTGGTTTCTGGTCGATCTCTTGGCACAACCCCACCATGGTCCCTTGTTTTATTTTCTTTGGGCTGAAGGAGACATTGGCCACGACGACAGGCACCTCCGCTGCAGCAGGGTCTACCAAAGTACTGCCTACAATCACCCCGTTTTCTACCGGACATCAACTTCCACTCTCTACCACACACAGGCTAGCCGGGGGGGCACCCGTAATTTGACAGGGTAACAGCATCTCCGACCTCGGAGGAATAATGGTGGTGCGCTTGACCGTCACTGGCAGGTCTTCCTTGTTCACAGTCGTCAGTGGCACCCTCCTTCCTCCTACAGTCAGCTGCTTAGCGCGGAAGTCCAGCTCGCACCTGTGGGAGACAAGATAATCCATACCTAGGATGCAGGGGTCGTCCATGTCGGCCACGTACACAGAGAGGAACTCTTCCTTTCCTCCGAGCTCAAACTTCACGTCCACCGGGCCTCTGAGCTCTGCGTAGTGTCCTGTGACTCCGCACAGTCGATGCGGCGTCTTAGGAAGTCGACGATGACTCACCACGTCAGGCCGCACTAATGTGCGTTCCGAGCCTGTGTCGACGACCACAGGCCACAACACTCCGTCAACCTTGCCCTCCACTTGGCAGCTTGTCATGGTGGTTCTCCTGCACATTGATATCTTCGGGGCATGTACAGGACAGACTGGTCGTTGCCCCCGTGAACCAGCCCTTCTTAGTTTCCCGAGTGGTGGTCCCTCGTTGGGGGCACATTTTTCCGACACTCATTCTTCCAGTGCCCCTTTTCTCCACAGGTCCAGCACTTGGGTCCTTCCCTGGGCTTCTTCTTAGCGCCACCTTCATATTCCTTCTTCCTCTTATAGCATTCGTTCTCCTTGTGCCCAACCTTCTCGCAGTACCAGCACGTTCCTTGGAACCTGTCTGTGTCGCTGACAGCGCCCTTTCGTGCCCTAAAGCCAGAAGTCGAGTCGTCCCTGAAGCTTGACAAGCTAGACCCAACAAAGGACTCAAACTCCATGGCACGTGCCAGAGCTTCCTGCATTGATGTTGGCTTAGCTTGGTTCACTTGTATCTTCAGCTGAGGGCTGTCCAGGGCATCGATGAATTGATCACGCAGCAAAACCGTCAGCAGGTCAGGGGTGGCACCTGGGTATGCCTTGTGCGCCATGCTCTCAAGGTCCTGAGCGAGTTCCTGAAGAGACTCGCCGCGCCTCCTGTTGCGGGTTCTGAACCTAACCCTGAAGAGCTCGTTCTGGTGCTTGGTCCCATATCGTTGCTCCAGCGCCTGTGCCAGCCCGCTGTAGCTGCCCTTTGTCGCATTGTCGAGCTGAGCAAGGACCTCCAGCGCCGCCCCTTTCAGGCTAGTGGCCAGCTGTACCGCGCACTCTTGGTCATCCCATCCGTTCCGAGCTGCCAACAGCTCAAACTGAGCGCGGTAAGCCTCCCAGGAGACCTTGCCATCAAACTCCTGAGGCTTCTTTCTAACAGGCGAACCCAGCAAACTCATGGGGCTGGCGGAACTTCTTGCGGGGATAAACTCAGGCGAAACAGGGCTCAAACTACCCCGGACTTGCGTAGGAGAAGCATCTTGGGTACAACTAGCCCCTGCAGGCACTGGCTGTCCGTTTCCAGCCAAGCAGTCTTCAAGGGCCTTCACTCTGTCACTTCTAATATTTCTTTGTGTGTCGTCTCCCGTACCACCTCCATCTCTTGTTGGAGATTTGTGTGTTCTTTCTCCACTTCTATCAGGCGTTGTCCCAAGTTCGTGGTCACATCAGTCATTTCTCTTCGCACTGATTCACTTCCATCTTGAACTGCTTTTAGCTGTAGCTGTAATCCTGTGAAGCGATCTTCTAGCTGTTCTTTGAGTTCTTGGAGTGTTCCTTCTTGTTGATGCTGTGCTCTTTCTTGTTGTTCTTTGAGTTCTTGGTGTGCTTTTTCTTGTTGTTCTTTGAGTTCTTGGAGTGTTCCTTCTTGTTGATCCTGTGCTCTTTCTTGTTGTTCTTTGAGTTCTTGGTGTGCTTTTTCTTGTTGTTCTTTGAGTACTTGGTGTGCTTTTTCTAGTTGTTCTTTGAGTTCTTGGTGTGCTCTTTCTTGTTTCTCCCCCTGTAGTCTCAAGGCTTCTAAAAGTTCAGTCAACATGTCGTCCCTCTGGGCAGCTTGGGAACGAGTCTCCATGGCGAAAAAACAAATGGCTACACTCCTGACACCAGTGTTATGCCGGACGTGTTACTTGGGTTCCGTGTCGCCGTCAGGAGACTCCGTGGGAGGGAGATATGTAAACACTTTGCACAGCTTCTGTAGTTTAATATTCTTCCTTAGTAGTACACTTCACTTTGACTCTTCTTTGACCACTAGCTTACTATGACTGGGACTGCACTCCTCTCGCCCTCTTCTCCTATATATATCCAGAACAGTACAGTCTAGAATGTTACAGTATATTTTAGATCATACAAGAACATGTAGCAAAAGTATGTGCGAGTTGGCAACACTTCCCGCCTGGCGCCTGGCCGCGCCCCGCGGGGCGCGGACGAGGCTTTGCTCCCCGCCCCCTTGCTCGCTCTTCCCGGAGCCTTCTAGAGCCCCATGGACGCCGGGGGAAGCTTCCAGCACATCAATACTCTTAATACTGGTTTAAAATACTGCCCTCTTCTCACCGGTGCCTGGGAATAAAAATAATAAATGAACTGAAACAAAAATATCCTTCCACTGGGTAACAAATATGGGAATAAAAGATCGAAGTACTGTAGTTATTATCATTATCATTATTACTATTGAATATTACGTTTTATCTTCCCTTTCTCCCTTCTTCCCTCCTTTCTCCTTACTCTCTTCTCATCTACCTTCCCTCCTCCATCTCTTCTATCTTTCCTCCCTTCTCTCTCTTGGTAATCTTCTTCTTCTTCTTGTTTTTTTTATGGGGCTAGTTAGGCTATGGGACCACAGCCTCTTGGTAATCAATATTCACGCAGTCACTCTGAAACACACCATTGTAAATAAACAGCCGCCAACACTTGCAACCAGGGGTCTCGTGCAGCGTGTCAGATTACCGTATTCACCACATTGTATTTATCATTTTTAAGCCTCATACTCTCGTACCTACATAAATAACGAAAGAATATTAAAGTTAGCGTTAAAATTGTTATTTATTGAGGATTGTTTGTTTGTTTTTGCGTTAGATATCAGTCAGAAGGTACGACAATGCAATACGGTGTGTACGACAATCTGGCATCGCTGGTCTCGTGAGGCAGTCGAAGCAGAGCAACGTTGCTAGATTGTCGTACTCAGCCTCCTATATTTGCCGATTTCCGATCAAAAAACTGCCTCCTCGACCCCAATAACTGCCTTTATGCATAGTTATCGTTAAAATGGTTAATTATTGGTGCTTTTTTTTGGCAATTGCGATGGCTCAGAAACCGGTAAATACGAGGCTCTGAGTACGATAATCTGGCAACGGTGAAGCAGACTCAGCCCAGTGTGAAAACCAGTCAGGCACAGCTAAAAATGATACTGTTAGTCCTGGCACAATTTAGAGTCATATTTTTAAACGTTTCGGTTCCCAGGCACACACATTTGACAAGGCTGTCATAAGAGTTGTGGGCATTCCCAAGAGTAGTTTTATGACCCTGCTGGTGGTAGTGTGACCCTTCTTCTGCACCAATAAGCATAGCTGGGCACGATAACAGAAAACCTATTCCCGATAACCGATAACTGATAATGGAAAACCTTATCGGTGATAACCGATATTCGTTAACTGGAGACACAAATATAGGCGATAACCGATAACCGATACCCGATATAAATCCACAATTCCGATACCAGCAAGCGATAAGTCCGATAGGCGAAAACGATACTATATTGATATTTCAAATAAAAAACATAGATGAATTAAAATTTTCATTATCTGTATTTTAGAAAACTTACAAAACCTGAAAACCACACGTTGACACGTACCTTTGGACGGTAATACTACCAAGATCTACAGTACAGTAGAATACTATAGATCTTGAATACTACAAACGCCTGAACCGGTGTTGTGTTATTTGGCGTCCCCACCGTTAAAAGCTGGCGCTTTTGTTTACAAACACTGGTCTCTCGTGAACTGCTCATGCTCAGCCCAGCAAGCGTAGAACTGTACAGTCTTACAAAGCTTTTTAACAGTAATTAAGAGTTGCTGAAAAGCTGAATCAGACATACAGTACCACTCAGGGGCGGATACATAGGGGGGGGGGCCGGGCCCCCCAAAAATCTCCGCCCCCCAGAAAATCTCGAGTGTATGCGGATAGTCGGTACAGAACTGACTCGCTTATAATGTGCTACAACTATAATACGGAATGTGTCGTCGGCTGTAGGCATATGCAGGCGCGGATACGGCGGTGGGGAGCCAGATAATTCGGGCCCCCCCCAAAAAAATATTAGGATAACTAAAATATTTGAAATACCCATGAATTGAGAAAACATAAAATATATTTAAGACACCCCTAAAAAGCTAGAAAGCTGGGGAGCGAAGCCGGCCGCCGCTAGATAGCTCTGGACGCTGTCTTCCAAACTATAAAAAGAAATCCTCCTCTATAGGCTTACTATGCGGAGGTGGACAGGATGCTCAGGCAAGATTTAGATTTTTTTCGGTCTGATGTAATTTTTCACTCTCCTGCAGGGCCAGGGCACAACGGGCACGTGCCCAGGGCCCCGCGTTCTTATGGGGCCCGCACTCATCTAACCATCTATATACTCGTACAGGGCCGTAGTACGCTGTACCCAGGGGGTGGGGGGGGGGGAGAGGCCAGGGGTGTCGGACGACTCCCCCCCCCCACCCATCCGCTAAAATGTCCACTTTCTGAGAGTCGAAACGAAAACTGGTACCTTTCTGTTGCATTTCTGGAGAACTCAGGATTTTCTTTATTTATTATCAGTATTTAAGTTACGGAATCGTATATTGAATATTATAGAGCAAGATTTAAAGGCCTAGGAAAAAACTTTGTGACCTCATTCCTCACATGCAAGCAGAAAGTGAATTTTAGTGCAGGCCACTATCATCATTTGGCACTTTGAAGAGGAAATAAGGAAAGACTTCCTTGCCTTTGTGCACGCCCAAGACCTCACCGGTAAAGGTTTAGCCTGGCTCCTTTTGCGCACCGTTGAAGACCTCGGATTGGACATGGCCAAGTGCAGGGGACTTGGTTTCGATATGGAGCAAATACCGTGATGGGAAAATTCAAAGGGTGTGCCGCAGTACTCATGAAGAAGTACACCCTGGCCAAGCCAAGCCACTGCTTTAACCACCGGCAGAATCTAGCACTGGCGAAGGCGTGTGACGTCAAGGAAGTGAAGATCGCTCTTCAAACACTGACCGAGGTGTACAACTTCGTTCATTCTTCGAATATTCGCTTTCTCCGCTTCACAGAGGTTGGCAAGCTTACCTCGGCCAAGCACGAAAAGCTTGTTCCCCTGTGCCCCACCAGGTGGATTGAGAGGCATGACGCAGTGCTGGTTTTCGTTGAATTTCTGCCTGTCATCGCTGTTTTTCTTTTTCTAGAGGAAGAACTTGACGCCACCGCTGGGCTCCTCATCGCCATACGTGTTCCCCGCTTTCTCGTTGGACTGGTTGTAGTGGAGTGTAAATTGGCGCATACTCTCGAGCCGAGCCGAACTCTTCAGAGAAAAGATGGCGACCTGGTGTCAGCCTATGCCACGCTTCGTGGCATCGATACCATTTTTGCCAAGTTCAGAGCAGAGGGAGGGCAGCATGAGCCAATGCAAGATGGCGCCACTATAAATACTCGCCTGCGCCAGAACGGGCTGGGCCGACCATCAGGACCCACCGGAAAGAAGCCTTGGACCGACCATCAGGATCCACCGGGAAGAAGCCTACCGGCGCAATAGGCCGCAATGTAAAAAAAAAAAAAAAAAAAAAAAAAAATGCGGAGAATCATTTCTTCGGCGTGTTCATGAAAGCGGAAGAGCTTTTGGTCGAGGTGGGGTCATCGCATGACACCATCCCGTGGTAGAGTCTGCGCCTTGCGCTCTGGCGGGGTGTTGGCAGCGTATGGGTTCGAGACCTGCCCGGTGCCATAGGAGTGGAAAGGTGGGCTCTTTCCGACACCCTCAGCCCCGTTGTTGGGCTTCCTCCTTGAAAGAATGGACCGTATTGGCTATACAGGCAGCGCCACACGTGGCCACTCGGTGAGCTGTCAAAGTAGTACTTTCCATAGAATACAAGTTATGCACTAGACTGCGTCTGAGGCTGCCTCCAGGATACGGGGCCTTGGTGCCGCCAACGCTCCAAGCCAACGACTGCACACACTTTACTCCTACCCGATTTCCTGACTCTACTATTTGACATGGAGAAAAACTGAAATCGGGTAGGAGTGAATTAAGTGTGTGCAATCATCGGCTTGGAGTGATGGCGGCACCATGGCCATGTATCCCGGAGACAGCCTCAGACGCACTCTAGTCTATAACTTGAGTTCTATAGAAAGGACAGCTTGGAGTTGAGTGGCCACATGTGGCGCTGCCTGTATAGCCAATACGGTCCATTGGGCATCTCTCTACTAGCCGTCTGAGTGGTTGCGCTGCATGCACCGCCTTCCTCCCTTGGGGTATATCCCCAACGAAATACCAATAATAAAATAAAACTCACTTAGAAGTGAGTGATGTGAGAGTCGGAAGCGCCTATATATAAGAATACGAACACTAATTTCCTGCCCCAACGCTGATCACACCAAAAACAGAAGCAAAACCACATCCAAATTCAAATGAGTGACCACAAGAGACTTTATAAGGATTAGGAATTAATAGGGCAGAACAAAGAGCTATCATCCCCATATACCAAGTTGTAATAAAACAGAATAAGAACTGTCTCACCTTTCAGCTTCAAAATGCAAGAGGGAACAATGCATGAAAGCGCAGACTTATATATCTTTTTGTCTGTGCTTGCTGTGGGAAGGGCAGTGGAAAGCCAGGTGGTTTTGAAAGGTCCTGGCAGGGGGTAGGGAGGGTGCGGGCACATGCACTGCACACGGTTTGCTGGGAGGGTTAAGGGTAGCGGGTTGCCTAGCGGGTCAGCGGCAAGAACAAACACATGTCATCTAATACGAGTGGCCATACCGGACGCGGGTAGCAGGTTCCCTCCAAGCTTACCCACTCGTAATAGTTGACATGTGTTTGTTCTTGCCGCTGACCTGCTAGGCAACCTTACCCTTTACCCTCCCAGCAAACCGCGTGCAGTGCATGTGCCCGCACGTAGGGAGGGATATAGGGATGGGGCGTGTGGGGCAGGGAGAAACAATTACAGCATTCTGATTGGCAACGCAAGCTCCCGCACACAGATATATATATATATATATATATATATATATATATATATATATATATATATATATATATATATATATATATATATATATATATAGAGAGAGAGAGAGAGAGAGAGAGAGAGAGAGAGAGAGAGAGAGAGAGAGAGAGAGAGAGAGAGAGAGAGAGAGAGAGAGAGAGAGAGAGAGAGAGAGAGAGAGAGAGAGAGAGAGATATAGATATATATATATATATATATATATATATATATATATATATATATATATATATATATATATATATATATATATATATATATATATATATATATATATATCCCAAGTGTTTATGTTTACTTCTACATTTACAGCACTATTGTTAATTTTTGGGCATATGGTGGTATTTATGTAAATGAGAAGTTAACACATAAAACATATTAAGATTTTATTTACAAAAGAATTTTTTTTTCTTTTTTTTTTGGATATACCCCAATGGAGGAAGGCGGAGCATGCCGCGCAACCCCCCAGACGGCCGGGAGAGAGATATCCAATTCTTTCAAGGAGGAGACCCAACAAAGGGGCTGAGGGTGTCGGAAAGAGCCCACCTTTCCACCCCCATGGTAACTGACAGGTCTCGAATCCAGACGCCCCAGGCACCTCGCCGAAGCTCAAGGCCGAGATTGATTGATTGATTGATTGATTGATTGATAGTTTATTGTTGCAGGTAAACAACAAGGGAGAATAGAAACTGGTGATACTATTTTAATACTACACAACATGCTACTCCACCATTTCAAGTGCAATAGAACCATACTGCTTTGCATCAATTTTGAATGAAAACTGTACAAAATCAAAAGGTTAGCAACTTTGGGAATCTAGCATTCATGTTCCCTCTCAGATTCTGAAAATAATTAAGTAAATTCTGTTTCTCTTCTGCGAGATCCAGTGCTTCATTAAAATCAATATCCTCTGTAGCTGTAAATTCCAAGTAGTGATGGAAATGAGAGTAACTACTGTAAAAGTTAATCAAAATTAAATTTTCAAATTTGGCAATTACAAACTGGCGATACTATTTTAACACTACATAACATGCTACTCCGTTATAACAACTGTATTGCAAGTATCATACTGCATCTCCTGTCTGTCTGATAATATGCTTAGCCTACCATGTGGACTATTTGATCAACTTTCTGTATCTGGGGGTGTATGATGCCTGGCAACACACCATACAGTTTTCCAAGTTGATGGCAGTCATACGGCTGCGAGATAGTCATTTTTAATGAACATCATTGATGAGTGCTGCCTCACAAACGTAAGTGGTTCCAAGTTTCTCAATGAAAGTACTACACAGCACTGAATTTGACATGGTCTCGTAATCCCTGCTTGGATATTTCGTACCCCCAGGCCTTGGGGGTACCTCAGCGACACCACCGACCCCATGGCCTCTTTATGACCCCACATAATGAGCGTTCCGACCCCACTTGGGGTCCCGACCCCTGGTTTGGGAACCCCTGCACTAGATGTTCACGTGTTGTACCCACTGGGAAGAGGATGGGAGGGCAAGGGAGGGGGCAGGGATGCTTACCTATCATGGGATCCCTATCATGGGAGTCAAGCAGTTTCTCCTCTGGCCAGCGTGTTGTTGCCATGGACACACCATCCCGGTCAGAACTCATAGTGGGGAACTTACTTTAGAAAATTCAGTTGGAGTGGAAAAACAAGCCAAAATGGTGTTTGACGGTTAAACTGCAATTTGATATTAATTTTTCTACGCCTTAACAGAATTTTCCCAAGCAAGTTTTTTCCCTGATATGATATCTGAGTGTCATGGTACACACATGCTGGTAATCGTCGCCTATCAACACACACACAAAGTAAGGTTAGGTGAAGGTCACACCTCATCTGACAAACTTGTAAATAATATTTAGGTCGCAAAAAGTGTATTATTAACAATGAGACTACAGAGTATTCAAGTTATATTGCAAGTAATTTATGTTAAACTTGTGGCTGCAAAACTCCAAATTTTTAAAACTGCCTTTGGAAAATATCTGCATCTAAAGACAGTCTGTACAGCTTTTGCTCTCTATGCTCCTCTGTAAAAGTGAATAACCAGTTATAGCCTAATAGTCTTGATCGATTCTAACGAGCCCTAACTGTGGCTTGGCCCGGACCGCCCACTGTTTAGTTATTAGGCCAGGAATTTTAGGCCAAAATTGGTCAATCGACCTAACAGATTAGCAGGAAGGCGAGACTTGGTACACTTGTAAAGTGAACCCTACTGATAAACATGTTATTAAAAGTCCCACCAAATCCAACTTGTGCTCAACCCGCCATCTTGGAAAATGGCAGCCGATTTTCGTTTTTTTTTTAAATAACTTTACAACCGTGTAAGATACAAAAAACTTTTCATGAGAACAATATCATTCTACCATAAATACAAACATTTCATATTCCCAAGATTCTTTTGTACGACTAAAAATAAAAGCGTTATGCAAATAAAGGATTTTTAATTTTATGAATCAATGCAAACACGAATTTCAAAATGGGTTTGTAGGTAAAACCAAGATCAACAGAATATACCAGGTCTTCCCACGCGCAGAATTTGACGTCAGCAGCAGTATGATAGAGAGCAGGCGGAGAATAATAAGGAAAACGAGATATTTCATGGGATACTGAAACATTTTCAATTTTCGCGTGTGTGTCTGTGTGTGTGTGTGTGTGTGTGTGTGTGTGTGTGTGTGTGTGTGTGTGTGTGTGTGTGTGTGTGTGTCTCTCTCTCTCTCTCTCTCTCTCTCTCTCTCTCTCTCTCTCTCTCTCTCTCTCTCTCTCTCTCTCTCTCTCTCTCTCTCTCTGCCCTACGAAAAAGAAAAAGAAAAGCAAATATATAGATAAACACTACTCACTTGCTCTCTCCTCCTTACCAAGATGGCGCTAAAGAAATGCTCGACTTGCACAGGAAACTTCTCTGGTCATTTCTTCTCAGGACGATCGACCGTCTGCAAGATCTGCCTGTTGACACAGCAGATGGAAACGAGACTCCTTCAACAGGACGAAAGGCTGACGGCTGGCGAGAAGATCACCGAACTAACAAGTACTGTTGATACCTTGCAGGAGTTTATCCAGGCCAACATCGTCGCCCCTGCTGCAAGTGACGCCTCATCACCCTCCGCACCTGCACTCGATGCCCAGCCACCTTCCGAAGAAGACACGTCACAGGAGACCGGTAGAGCTGACGCTGAATGCTTCACCCCCGTGAGAGGAGGATCCAGACCCGCCCCTAGAGCCATTTATCCTACTCATTGCTACAACAGATTTGCCATACTGGAGGAGGAGGACGAGGAACAGAGCACCTTCTTGGTCGGTGACTCTATGATTCGCCATCAGGTGGTTGAATTCTGTGGCAGAGTCCCCCGTCGTAGGCGTAACTACTGTTATCCTGGAGCTGGTGTTGACGACATCACAGCTGCCCTGGACGAAGTCTCCGCTGTGGCCTCTAATGACTCACTCTTTGTTCTCCACACATGTACAAACGACGTCACCACGACCCGGTCTGAGGAACTGCTGGACAAGTACCGTAGGCTCATCCAGCAGTATAAGTCTAAATCCCCTAATATTTTGATTTCAGGAATTCTACCACGGACGTAGGATGAGGGCGACTTCTACAGTAAGGCCTTCAGCCTCAACAACCGCCTACAGACTCTCTGCGGAGAGATTGACGTCGAGTTCTTTAACGCCTGGAACCATATCTACGGCCAGAGTAAACTTTTCCATAGGGACGGCATACACCTGTCCCCCATCGGGGCAGCCAGATTCGGAAGGCTCCTCAACGACGCCGTACGTAACGCCCGAACAACAAAAAACGACTCTCAGCCACGTCCTTCCATTCCGCCCGTGTAAATAGACACCATACGCCGCAACAAACTCGTAACATTGAACCCTCCAGTACCACCACCTCTATTACCAGGCCTCAAGATAACCTAAGAGTCCTTAGTTTCAATGCGCGTAGCCTAAGAAACAAGTTTGATGAACTGCGATGTCTTGCTCTGACAGAAAACTTTGACATAATTGCTATAACCGAAACATTTATCGACACCACAAATATTGATTTAAGTTCCGAATACAACATAGATGGCTACAGATTCTTCAACAATGATCGTGTAAACCGTAGAGGTGGTGGTGTCGCCCTTTTTGTCAAAAGCTATTTACAACCCACTGACAAAACACCAGAAGACAGTAACGTTGAACATTTGTGCGTGCAAGTAAACATTGCAAAAGTCAATTTAAATATATCTGACACTTACAGGCCTCCGGGGCAATCACTCGATGCCGATCTTGAAATGTACAGCGTCTTAAGGCAGTCACTTAATAACAGCGACTCACTGATACTAGGAGACTTTAACCTCCCCCATATCGACTGGGCGACACTGTCGGGTACAGAAGGTGAGTCCCATAGAATGATCGATTTTTTAGAGGAAAATTATCTAAGCCAAATGGTTTCTAAACCAACTCGACAAAAGAACATACTTGACCTTGTCATAGCGACCCAAGATAACCTAGTCAGTAATGTCACGGTAGGAGAACACCTCGGTTCCTGCGATCATAAACTAGTGCGCGTTGACATTAGAGCTCAAACATCGGTGACTGAAAATAAAGTAAAGGTGCCCAATTTCAAAAGAGCCAACTTCGTAGAAATCCGACGAAAACTAATAGATATGCAACTATCAGATGATGGCAATGTACAGGACGCTTGGCTAAGCTTTAAAAATCACTTACTCACTCAGCAGGACACATTTGTCCCCTTGTGCGAGAAGCGAATTAACACTAATAAAAGCCCACCTTGGTTTAATAGCGAAATTAAACACTCAGTCAAGGAGAGAAAATTGTTTTACAGGTTAAAGAAAGAACAAAGCACGCCCGAAAACATTAGACTCTACAATGATGCCAGGCGACAAGTAAACAGATTAGTGCGTCAGGCAAAGCGTAGATATGAAGAAAATATTGCAGCCAACTGTAAAAATAATCCGAAATCCTTTTTCAGTTACATAAACAACAGAAAGGCGATCAGAAGTGGAATTGGACCCTTAACAAACAGCGACGGTGCACTAGTGACTGACAGCCAACACGTTGCAAACCTATTAAACAATTACTTTTCCTCGGTGTTTAATAATAACAGTCCTCCCACCACTACCACCAACACCAGTACTAATGTAAATCCCGAGCATGCATTGCCTAACTTTGAAATAAAACCCGATGAAGTCCTTAAAGCCCTCAAATCACTTAAAACAAATAAAAGTCCTGGACCTGACAAAGTATATCCAACTCTGCTGAAAGAAACAAAGTGCGAAATGCTCTCCTCCCTCACAACCGTATACAATATGTCCTTGCGACAAGAGATCGTCCCTTCAGATTGGAAAAAGGCTAACGTGACACCGATTTTTAAGAAAGGAGACAAAAAAGTACCAGGTAATTACAGGCCCATTAGTCTAACTTCGGTTGTAGGTAAGCTACTTGAGAACATAATTAGAGACAAAATTGTGAGTTACCTTGAAAGCCACTCATTAATTGGGGACTCACAACATGGCTTCCGAAACAAAAGATCCTGCCTATCAAACCTATTAACCTTTTATAACGACCTCTTCACTGTTTATGACGTAACCAAATCACTGGACGTAGTCTATCTTGATTTCCAGAAAGCGTTTGATAAAGTCCCACATCATAAATTACTTTACAAATTAAAGCAAATAGGTATTGACGGTCAAGTACACCAATGGATCGCGAATTGGTTGAGCAACAGACAACAAAGAGTAGTGATTGACGGATTTAACTCAGAGTGGGCGCCGGTCACTAGTGGCGTCCCTCAGGGCTCGGTTCTTGGCCCAGTGCTCTTCATTATTTACATCAACGACGTGGATGTTGGACTCATTAATCGCATTAGTAAATTTGCAGACGACACAAAGATTGGTAACTCGGTTCTCACTGACGAAGACAGGCAAAGCCTCCAAGAGGATTTGCACAAAATTTCAGCTTGGTCGGATAGATGGGAGATGCCCTTTAGCGTAAGTAAGTGCCAAGTCCTTCAAGTTGGAACGAGGAATAAGAAGTTCGATTACGAAATGCACGGCGTTAAACTCAAAAGCGTTCAATGCGTCAAGGACTTGGGGATCAAAATCGCGTCAAACCACAAATTCTCACAGCAATGCATCGATGCAGCAAATAAAGCGAACAGAATGTTGGGCTTCATTAAAAGAAACTTTTTATTCAAGAATAAAGATGTAATACTCCCGCTCTACAATAGTTTAGTCAGACCCCACTTGGAATATGCGGTACAGTTTTGGTCTCCCCACCATGCAAAGGATATTGCTAAATTAGAAGGTGTTCAGCGTCGGGCAACGAAAATGATCCCTTCCTTGCGCAACAAATCCTACGAAGAAAGGCTTTCCACCCTTAACATGTTCTCTCTTGAGAAACGTCGCCTCCGAGGAAAACTGATCGAATGTTTTAAAATACTTAATGGTTTCACGAATGTAGACAGATCAACATTGTTTATGATCGATGACACTTTGCGTACGAGGAACAATGGCGTAAAACTCAAATGTAGACAAGTAAATTCAGACTGCACCAAATATTTCTTCACCAACGTTGTAGTGCGAGAATGGAATAAGCTTCCACCATCAGTGGTCCAGTGTAACACGATTGACTCCTTCAAAAATAAGCTCGACCGTCACTTCCTTCAACTTAATATCAACTAGAGTAGAAATGCAACGTTTAGGAGCCTTCTGATTAATGTAAAATCACTTAGGTTTAAGGACAGACCACCTAGTCTGGACCATGGGTTCTGTGTGGTCTGATTTTCTATGTAAATCTATGTAAATCTCTCTCTCTCTCTCTCTCTCTCTCTCTCTCTCTCTCTCTCTCTCTCTCTCTCTCTCTCTCTCTCTCTCTCTCTCTCTCTCTCTCTCTCTCTATATATATATCTATATAAATATATATATATATATATATATATATATATATATATATATATAAATATATAAATATATATATATATATATATATATATATATATATATATATATATATATATATATATATATATATATATATATATATATATATATATATATATATATATATATATATATATATATATATATATATATATATATATATATATATATATATATATATATATATATATATATATATATATATATATATATATATATATATATATATATATATATATATATATATATATATATATATATATATATATATATATATATATATATATATATATATATATATATATATATATATATATATATATATATATATATATATATATATATATATATATATATATATATATATATATATATATATATATATATATATATATATATATATATATATATATATATATATATATATATATATATATATATATATATATATATATATATATATATATATATATATATATATATATATATATATATATATATATATATATATATATATATATATATATATATATATATATATATATATATATATATATATATATATATATATATATATATATATGCAAGTTCAGAAGAACAGTCAGCGTGAAAATATAGCGATATAAGATAGAATGGAGGCAACATCGCGACGGAATTTAAGAGGTAGAAGACTATCAGTATGAGGAGGAGAGCTGATGAGACGAAGAGCCTAAGACTCCACTCTGTCCAGAAGAGCTGTGTGAGTGGAGCCCCCCCACACATGAGATGCACTCCATACGAGGGCGGACAAGGCCCCTGTATATGGATAGCAACTGTGCAGGGGAGAAGAACTGGCGGAGACGATACAGAACGCCCAACCTCAAGGAAGCTGATTTAGCGAGAGAGGAGATATGAAGTTTCCAGTTGAGATTTTGAGTTAAGGATAGATGTATAGATATTTAGTGTTGAAGAAGGTGACAGCTGAGTGTTGTCGAAGACTAGGGGATAAGTGTTTGGAAGATTGTGTCGAGTTGATGGGTGGAGAAATAGAGTTGTCTAGGCATTGAAGGACACAAGGTTCCTTCTACCCCAATCGGAAATGATATATATATATATATATATATATATATATATATATATATATATATATATATATATATATATATATATCTATATATATATATATATATATATATATAAGGTAAAGTTGGGGGCGTACGCTGTAGCAGGGCGTGACCTCGGTGCTCATGTCCGTCGCATTGGCCCTTGAGCCTGTGGTGGGAGGGAGCCCATCAACCCGGGACACAGGGTTGTGTGACATCCGGGTTACCACAGTTTACCTTCCCCAGGTATCCCCAGGTATCCATTTATCGACCAGGTCAGGTCAGAGAGGAGAAAAAAGAGGAAGAGAAGGAAGAAAAGACAAGGAGGAGGAGAGGAAGAAGAAGAGGAGAAAAGTGCTTAGTGCTTACCTAGTGAAAGTATAAGAGGCAAGAGAGTCTAAAACTCATAAGGGGTTCCTCTTCTCTGCTTCTGTTTAGCCTCAAACTGGTCATATCTATTTTTAAACATATTCACACTAGTGCTGGTGATTATATGTTCAGTGAGGCTGTTCCACTTGTTAATTATCCTGGAGCTGAAGAATTTCTTCCTCTTGTGTGTCCTGTGACGTGGTTTGGCCAACTTCAGGCTATGTCCTCTGGTTACTGGGTGTTGACCTTGGGGAGCCAGCTTTAGGAAACTCTCATCGCCATCTCCTACTTTGTCAATACCCTTTAAGATCTTGTAGGTCTCAATCATATCACCTCTAATCCTTCGGTCTTCAAGAGTGGTGAGGCCCAGCTGAGTTAATCGTTCCTCGTGAGGTTACCCTGCCAACTCGGGGACTTGTTTTGTTGCCCTTCTCTGTACCTGTTCCAGCTTCCTGATATCTGCTCTTGTATAGGGTGACCACGCTTGGATGCAGTATTCGAGACGTGGTCTGACCAAAGACTTGTACAGAGTTAGCAACATTTCTGAGTCCAGACAGGTCATAGTTTTCTTTATGAGTCCCAGCACAGAGTTGGCACTCGCTGCAGCCCTACTCACTTGTGTAGAGGGTTTCAGGTCACTGGTGATGATGACTCCAAGGTCTTTCTCCTCGACAGTTTTTTCCAAAACTGATGGACTAAGGTAGTACTCATATCTTGGATTACTTCTGCCAATGTGCATCACCTTGCATTTTTCTTCATTGAAGTGGAGGAGCCACTTCTGGCTCCATTCCTTCAGCTTTTCCAGGTCCTGCTGCAAGGTTGTGCCATCATCAGCATTACGTATCCTCTGGTAAATTTTGGCATCATCAACGAAGAGTTTACCTGTGGACTGGGTTGAGTCAAGGAGATCATTTATAAATACCAGGAACAAAACTGGCCCGAGGACACTGCCTTGTGGAACTCCACCCCAGACATCTAACCATTCTGAGTAATTTCCCTTGATGCAGACCCTCTGCTTCCTCTTTTCCAAAAAAATATGGATCCACCTGAGGACTTCACCCCTCACTCCAATCGCTTACAGTTTTGCCAGGAGGCGCTTGTGAGGAACAGTGTCAAAAGCCTTTCGACAGTCAAGATATATAACGTCAACACAATTTCCCTGACCAAAATCCATGTTGATAACTCCTCATCAGGCTGTTGCTCTCCAGATGGTCATAATCTTCTTCTTTAGAATTTTCAACAATATCTTACGTGGGACCGAGGTGAGGCTTACAGGTCTGTAATTCAATGGATTAGTTCAACTTCCTTTTTCGAAAATAAGGCTGACATAGGCTCTGTTCCAGTCTTGAGGCACTTTCCCTGTGGCCAGTGAAGCTTGGTAGATCATGAAAAGAGGATACGCAAGGTCCGTACGTGACACATTCCTTCAGCACTGTGGGGCGAACTCCATCTGGTCCAGGTGCTGATTCTGCCCTGAGGCTCTGGATCGCCATCCTAATGTCCTCAACTGTGAAACTGCAACCCTTCAATCCTTCTCCTTCCGTGTTGTTCAAATATGGAATATTGTTCACAGTTTCCTTGGTGAAAACCTTCTGGAATTCTTGATCGAGCAGGGTGCAAGCCTCAGGTGGAGTCGAAGTGAAGGAACCGTCAGGTGCTTTAGCCGATGTACTTCTTCCTTGATTTTCGTCTTGCTACGAACATACGCATACAAAGCTCGAGGGTTTGTCTGCACCTCAACTGAAAGTTCCATCTCATAGTGATACTTGGCCTCCCTCACTGCCCAGGTAGCACTGTTTCTTTTCCTACAGTAGTCTGCATACCTAGCTCTTGATCTTCTTTGTTTGTATCTTATCCAGGCATCTTCCTTTTCTCCAATTTTATTTAGGACTCTCCCTGTCATCCATTTAGGTTTGGGTTTTGTTCCAGGAGGGGAGGTACTCTGCAGCTGTACACAGCTTTTTCTATTATGGTGTTATAGTAATGTAGAAAGATTTGCCATTTGCCTTCAACAGCTTTCTCCTGAAACTCCTCTTCCCAGTTGAAATCACTAAACATTCTGCCTGCCGCTGCATAGTTACCCTTGTATATAGTAACATCTCTTGGGAATCTGTTGGGGCTCCGGAGGCAAACCTTCCACCAGGTGATTGAAGGTAATAACACAGTGGTCACTATTCCCAATTGGGGCCTTATACTCTAAGTTATCTATTTCAAGCTCGCCTTTGGTAAATATGAGGTCAAGTAGCGATGGGGCGTCACTTCCTCTTGCTCTGGTGAACTCTCTGACATGCTGATGAAGGAAAGCATATTGAGTTACATCACAGAACTTTGCCTGCTCACTATCCACTCCCCCCTCAATGCAGTGATACTCCCAATCAATTTCCTTAAAATTCAAGTCACCACAGACTAGTACTTGATTAACATTAACATTAGCCATTGCTAGAAGTGTCTGCCTGATGCTCCTATTGTACTCGCGTGTGGCATATGGTGGTCTGTAGCAGCATCCCAGTAGTAACCTACTTCGATCAATTCGCACTACACAGGCAACGGTCTCATTAGGCGACCACACTTCATTTAAGTATTCACACCCCCACCATGTCCGGTTTCTCTCTCTTTCCTATATAGTGTATATGATTCACAATCAAAGCACCAGGCAGAAACATCCTGTTGACTTAGCTTGGTTTCAGTAATAAATACAATGTGCGGCTTCTCACTATTTACAACTACTGCTAATTGATCACTTTTACGGGCAGTATTTACACCATCCGCATTTGTATATACACACTTGAGAGACTGTAGGCTTACTGCCGACTCACTGGGCTCCCGGCCAGGTGAGTCAGGTTCACTTGGCTTGTGGGCACTAGGTTCTCTCCTCGTTGGGATCCGTTGTGGCGTTGACTTGGGGTGTGGTCGATATTCCTGCTGCGTCCTCTGATTGGGGAGGAGAATGAGGACAAATAAAAAAAAAAAAAAATAAATAAATAAAAAAAAATTTCAAAAGTTATATGCAACATCAGGAGGTTTATCAGCACACAAAGACAGAGACGTGACACACACACACACACACACACACACACACACACACACACACACACACACACACACACACACACACACACACACGCGAAAACTGAAAATGTTTCAGTATCCCATGAAATATCTCGTTTTCCTTATTATTCTCCGCCTGCTCTCTATCATACTGCTGCTGACGTCAAATTCTGCGCGTGGGAAGACCTGGTATATTCTGTTGATCTTGGTTTTACCTACAAACCCATTTTGAAATTCGTGTTTGCATTGATTCGTAAAATTAAAAATCTTTTATTTGCATAACGCTTTTATTTTTGATCGTACCAAAGAATCTTGGGAACATGAAATGTTTGTATTTATATGTAGAATGATGTTGTTCTCATGAAAAGTTTTTGTATCTTACACGGTTGTAAAGTTATTTAAAAAAACGAAAATCGGCCGCCATTTTCCAAGATGGCGGCTTGAGCACAAGTTGGATTTAGTGGGACTTTTAATAATATGTTAATCAGTAGGGTTCACTTTACAAGTGTACCAAGTCTCGCCTTCCTGCTAATTTGTTAGGTCGATTTTCCTAAAATTCCTGGACTATGCTAATTGTCAACTCTTTGGAGTGTGATTGGCGGGTCGTTGCTGCGTGTGTTTCTTGTGAGTGAATGGTTTGGTTGCGGTGTTCTGTGTGACTGTGTTGGTGGTGGTGTCCCGTGTGTCTGTGCGTGGTTGGAGTCGTACTGGAAACTAATAATTATATTTAATTGCTAACTTTTGACTTTTGCTCGTTATCCTTGGCTGGTGGTAGCGCTGTTGACACACTGAGCACTTTAATCTCAGGGGAGGTGACTCATGCTTTTTTTTTAAGACCTTCCTGGCTGAGCACCGACTTCTCACCCCTGACAGAGGTTTGCGATTTTGTCACCTTGTTCCTTTACGCATTGAAAGCTTTTGAGTTTGACGCTACGCATTTCGTAATTGAACTTATTTCTTGTTCCAACTTGAAGGACCTGGCACTTGTCTGCATTAAGGGCATCTCCCATCTATCAGACCAAGTTGAAATTTTGTGCAAATCCTCTTGGAGGCTTTGCCTGTCTTCGTCAGTGAGAACCGAGTCACCAATCTTTGTGTCGTCTGCAAATTTACTAATGCGATTATTGAGTCCAACATCCACATCTTTGATGTAAATAATGAAGAGCACTGGGCCAAGAACCGAGCCCTGAGGGACGCCACTAGTGACTGGCGCCCACTCTGAGTTAAATCCGTCGATCACTACTCTTTGTTGTCTGTTGCTCAACCAATTCGCGATCCATTGGTGTACTTGTAATGCCCCGGGATCTGACGGAGGTTTATCTTTCTGAATCTTTGACTGAATTTACAAGTTTTGCTGAATGAACATGGAACAAATTTAAAGCGTAATTGAGTGCGAACGACAAAGGTAAGGCTTCCAGCCTGTCACCACCCCAGAAATCTGTGGACCGAGCCACAGCTCAATGGGCAGAAAGAAAAAAGAATGAACTGAACTTGACTGATTAACCAACACCGAATCACGCCGGGTGAGGATTTGAAAGAAATTCGAGGGGGTAACGTAGACACTCCCCGCACTCATCGTCTTTCAAGTGAATGTAAGTTGAGATGTTTCAGCCTATCTTGATATGGGAGGTTCCTCAGTCCCTGAATCATCTTGGTCAAAAGAGAGAGAGAGAGAGAGAGAGAGAGAAGGAAAAAGAAGGAAAAAAAGAAACGCAGGATGATACGTTGGAGAAAGAGGAGCAACAGGAGGAGAGAGAGAGAGAGAGAGAGAGAGAGAGAGAGAGAGAGAGAGAGAGAGAGAGAGAGAGAGAGAGAGAGAGATTTACATAGAAAATCAGACCACACAGACTCCAAGGTCCAGACTAAGTGGTCTGTCCTTAATCGTAAGTGACTCAACATTAATCAGATGGCTCCAAATCTTTGCATTTCAATTTTAATTAATATTAAGTTGAAGGAAGTGACGGTCGAGTTGTGGAACTTCAGAGAAACCAAAGTACATTCCTGTTCATGCAATTAACTACCCACCTTTGGTTATGGACAATGTTATTGCAGTGGAGGCGGTGGCTGAATGGATAGCGTGACGGCCCCGCGTTCGGGATGACGCCAGTTCAATCCCCGACCGGTGCCACCAAGCTAGGATTTTTCAGCCGCCGCCGAGTAGCTTAAAACTACCCACACGCTGTCCAGATGACCACCTATCAACCCGGACTCTAGATTCTAGGATTAAAGATGAGCTCTGAGAGGGCAGCATGAGCCAATGCAAGATGGCGCCACTATAAACACTCGCCTGCGCCAGAACGGGCTGGGCCGACCATCAGGACTCACCGGGAAAAAGCCATGGAACGACCATCAGGAATTCAGGATCCACCGGGAAGAAGCCTACCGGCGCAACAGGCCACGACGTAAAAAAAATAAAAAAAATAAAAATAAATAAAAATCGGTAAGAGGTTGTGACACAACAATTCAGTTTTCAGGGAAAGCCAAGCGAAGTACTTGTAAAGTCTACGTGAAAGACCCAGCCTTATTGTCACACCTCGGAGAATACCAAGGGCTGTCAGAAGAAGCTAGGGCGTCTGCAGAACAGTTTGTTTGTGGCATTTATGGATATGGGAGCACCTCCTCTATAAATGATGTTAGATTGAAGATGTTCAGCAAGGTGAATAGTTCAGTCGAGTCCTCGCCACCTTCCCAGGATGCACTCCATTTGCACCTGATCGTGCACATTACCAGGCTTTCATCAGGAAGAAGGCAGTGGAACTAAAACCAGATTGCTCCCTCACTATGATCACTGCTGGGTGATGGAAAGTGGAAAGTTGAAGCCGAAACTGATGAGGCTGGATCCCATTCCAAAGAAATTAATGTGCCGAACTAGTCACGTGCTCATGTAAAGTTGAGTGCAGCCCGACAAGATGTCGCTGTCTTAACACAATAGGGTCTTGCACCAGTGCTTGTCTTTGTGGGGGAGTTTATCAAAATTAGCCTCAGTAAATGAGAGTGAAGTCTTGCCGATTTGGGTTGATGGAATGGCATTAATTCTGGTAATTCATCATTTCAGGAAATAGTTGAACTTAATCTATGCATTTTGACAAAGTTTTCTGAAAACGGTGGTACAAAAGGGCTAAAATGTCCCAAAACGCTGTCCATGTCATCTGAACATATGAAAAAGGCTGATTTATCAATATCTAAACTTTGTACATTACCACAAAGCTATTCATGTGTATTATATTTTGCTATTGAAGTGCAGTATAGCCTATTCTGCAGACATCTGTTTGAGTGAAAAAAAGGGTCCAAGTTTGGACCCCCAGTACCAGGTCCCTAATTGATCAATCATTCTCAAAACTTCTAAAAAACTTTCTCAATATGTCCTTAAGCCTGTGAATTGTAGTATTCACATATTACTTTACCAGATGACCCCTTAGGGTGGCAATCTGGAAGAAGGGTCTGATATCCCGGGGGTAAAACTCAATCTTGGACCATTTTTTACCCTTTTAAGTTAACTTTTTGCAATTACTCAATATTGTCATGTAAAGCAGATCAAGAGCTTTATTTTGAGTGTTGAATAAACCTTCTACTATAAAAACTGAGCACTTCATGAGCATTTTCCTTTACGTTATGTCTAAAATTATTGATTTTGGAAAAATTGCGATTCAGCAGAAAAAGGGTTAAAAAAGGCCTTATTTGAAAAAAACTTTGATGGCATCCTACCTAGCTCGAACCGCCGCCTGTCAGGGCGTGAAGCCTGGCAGCGCAGCGCTCTAACCGACTGAGCTAGCGGAGCGGTGTGTGTGTGTGTGTGTGTGTGTGTGTGTGTGTGTGTAATAATAATAGTAGTAGTAGGTTTATTCGCCAAGAAGCAGGATACAAAGAATCGTGAAAGGTTTCATGTTTCTGGCTTACAACGAAACAATTTCAGTTACCGTTTGCGTACCGAGATTTTGTTGATACAGTTAAGAAGAAGAAAAAGTTTCTTTAAGAAATAAAATTGAAGAATAAAAAAAGAGTAAAAAGTAAAAAGTAAAAATTTTAAATAAAAGTTTTAAAAAGTAAAAACCTTAAAAAAATAAAAAAAAAAAAAGGTCTATCAATCTAAAAAAAAAGTCTACCAGTGTGTGCACTGATTATTAGAGGGCGCTTTACAAATTTTCTTTCAGCTTTCGTACTACACAAGGAATTGTGGAGTCTCGGTACCGCTGTCCTGCACCTGACGGGTGGCATCCTGTTGATGTGTCTGCTCTGGCGACGAGCTGCTGTTCGCTGTGGAAGCAGGTGTGAGTGCGCTGATTTCAACAGCTTCTTCCCAAACCCGAGGGTGAGCTATTCTGTTCTTTCATCCAGCCTGGGAATTCCAAACCTTGCCAGCGTGCCGGTGTAGCTGCGATAGTAGTGGCCGAGGATGATGCGACACTCTCTTTTGTACGGATTCCAGAGCAGTTCATTGTGCGGCAGTGAGCGCTGGATGCCATACTGGGCATGCGTACTCCAGCACGGGTCGGATCCTCTGACAGTACAGGGAAATTAGCTGGTCCTCTGTTGCTCCGAAGGACCTTGCTCGGAACAGTATAAAAAGTCTTCTGGATGCCTGAGTGATTATGTGGTCCACGTCCACGAGTTGATGACAAGCCCTACCACTTTAGCTAAACTGACCTGCGGTATTTCGTTGTCACAGAGATGAACAGTTGGGAACGCCACATCCCTCTTGAGGAAGCTGATATTGATGATCTCACATTTGCTTGGGTTTGGTATTAGTTTGAGTTCCTCACACTGAAGATGAGCTGTGGTGATTAGTTCTTAATTGGACTGGGTTATTTTGGAGGTCGGTTGCTTTGGTCACTGTATATATAGTAACGCCATCAACAAACTTGGCTCTACACGATGACTGAAGCAGAAGACTGTTGATAACTGCTAGGAAAATGACTGGCCCAATGCATGTTCCCTGGGGCAGTCCGCAGGTTGTTGGCAGCCACTCAGATGTCTTGCCGCTATATCTTGTACACTGCTGCAGTGTCTGTCAGTGAGGAAGGATGTTATGAACGGCAGCAGTGGAGTTCTGCATCCGAGGTGGTGTAGGTGGGTCACTGCAACACTATGATCCACGTTATCAAATGCTTTTTTGAAGTCAATGAGACACAGTTGGGCTACAGTGTCCCTTTGCTCCAAGCCTTTACGTATGGCGCCCAAGAGGTACACCATGTACAGCGTGGTGGAGCGCCCCTTCAAGTGTCCAAACTGCTGGTGGTCGATTTTGTGTAGAATGTCTGCAAGAACCAGGTTTGCTACGTGGCCCTCCAACGTCTTTCCGAATGTGTCTGTGAGTGAGACAGGTCGTAGTTGTCCAAGGCTGGTAACATTTGGAACCTTGGGGAGCCCTGTCACTGTCGAGCTCTTCCATCGTGTAGGGCAAGATTCGTTTTGCAAGCAGTTGTTGTATGTGATCTCCAAAGGTTGACACAGTTCACACAGGGAGTGGCTTTGTTTGTTTTTATTTTCTTTAAGTCTTTATATATGTGTAGTTTAGAACAACGAGGCGGAGGAAGCGATGGCTGGTGGGCCGGTACTACACCTGGCTCGATGGGTGGGTAGTTTGTACATATTGCAGCGAAGTGTTCGTTAATCATATTTGCAATTTGTCGATGGTAATCAAGGTTAAAAAACGAAAGATTCACTGGCTAGCGTTTAGGTTCAGTTAACATTGCGATACATTTATTAAGATCACTTTCATTTTGCACTGACTCAAAATATTCAACCTTTGCTTGTTTGCTTTTCCATTTTGAAGCAGAATTATATTCGCGATATCGCTCAGTGTGACCTTGGCTGTACACGCGGCGCTTTTTGTTTATCAGACGCTTTATTTCTGGGGTCATCCACGGTTTGTCATTATCTCGTTTGCGCCAAGATTTGAGGAGGAAATGTGTTTCATACTGGTGCTTCAGGACGGCGTACAATGCATTTTCTTGCTCCACGGTTGGCATTGTTTGTAAGAACGACCAGTCCACTACCGTGATCCAGAATCCGAAGCTCCTCGATCACGGACGAATCCTTGAACGGTCTGTATTGGAGGGTGCGGTGTTGTGGGGGAGGTGGTGGTGCCGTAGGTCTTACCAAAACACATTTATGTCTACTAAGACCAATAGGGGGCAGATATTCGGGGGAACAATAATCTGACTGCATGTCTGTTAAAATCAAGTCTATCACTGAGTTTCCATGGGTCGGTTGCGTCACTAGGTTTCATACATGGAGATCACCACACACTGTTCTTAAAAAGACCATTGAAATCACCAGCAATAACCACTTTCCAATCAGTATGCGTTGAACGGAATAAATCGACACTAGCATAGTTGGGCGTTATCGCGATAAGTTATCGCGATACTTTATCGCTGATAACAAAATCAGATTATCGACCATCCGCTACTTATTTAGATATATATCGGTATCTTCGTTGCTTTTGTAACCAAACTAGCGATAATCGCTACTTTTTTTCCGCCTCTCAGAAAAAAAATGTTGTCTCCTTACTGCGCATGCGTGGCTCGGTGTTGTATGAAAAAACTTCGGGGTACGAAATATCTTCGATGATGAGATTTCATACTTAGGTCATGAAAATTAATACACTAGGTTATTTTTTGTGCTACTCAAAAATCAATATATCATAGAGAAAAATCATTTAACTTTGCCCCAAAAATGATTATTCACTGCCTCAAATTTGATATTCCATATTCGTTGGTGAGCATGTCATGGTATTGAAGGCACCCGGTGTTGTGTTATTTGGTGTCCCATCGTCAAAAGCTGGCGCTTTTGTGTACAAACACTGGTCTCTCGTGAACTGCGCATGCTCAGACCATTAAGTGTAGACCTGTACAGTCTCACAATGCTTTTTTAACACATTAAGAGTTGCTGGAAAGCTGAATCAAACATACAGTACCACCATCCTTGCTGTTTCTAGAACGACGTACACTCTGTACATATAAATACAACTCGTACAGAGTGTCGTTCTAGAAACAGCGAGGATGGTGGTAGTGGTACTATATGTTTGATTCAGCCTTCCAGCAACTCTTAATTGTGGTTTAAAAGCTTTGTGAGACTGTATAGGTCTACGCTAGCTGGTCTGAGCATGCACCGTTCACGAGAGACCAGTGTTTGTAAACAATTTTTGACGGTGGGGACGCCAAATAACACAACACCGGTTCAGGCATTTCTAGTATTACCGTCCATATGTACGTGTCAACGTGTGGTTTTAAGGTTTTGTAAGTTTCCTAAAATACAGATAATGAAAATTTGAATTCATCAATGTTGTTCTGTCTGAAATATCAATATAGTATCGTTTTCGCCTATTGGACTTATCGCTAGCTAGTATCGGAATTGTGGATTTATATCGGGTATCGGTTATCGGTTATCGCCTATATTTGTGTCTCTAGTTAACGAATATCGGTTATATCAGTTATCGGTTATCGGGAATAAGGGTTTCTGTTATCGTGCTCAGCTATGGACACTAGACACCACATGGTCAACCAGTTCGTCATGGACAGGGGAATCTGGTGGGTTGTATAATACACACAATAATATTTGTCCTATTCGCCTAACATTTTTCAAATGCACCCATAAAAATTCTAACTGTGGAGCAACAGGGATTGCTGCTTGTACAGCATTCATGGATTCTCTTGCGTACTACATACACACGCCGCCACCACGGCTGCCTCGGTCTTTGTGAAGCAAATCATACTCACTGGGGTAGTACATGAATGATGGTGTGTTGATCGAAAACAGGTCTCGCTTATTGCGATAACATATAGGGATCATTTTGCTCAGCGACCAGACATAACTCTTCATTAATATTCCAGACCAGACATAACTTTTTAATTATTCATCATGTGTGTGTATGTGTGTGTGTGTGTGTGTGGCGAGTGGATTGTGTCATTTGTATAATATCATTATATCTATTGGCCACTCATGCATGTTACTTTTAAGCCGTGTGTAAATTGCTTCATTATAATGTTTACAAGTAGGCTATACTTATCTTTTATTCTCATCCGTCAAAATTCACGAGAAACATCCAGTTCTCTCTCTCTCTCTCTCTCTCTCTCTCTCTCTCTCTCTCTCTCTCTCTCTCTCTCCAGGCAGGCCGCTGCAGGTAAATAAGTTTTCGTTGTAATATATCGAAACTGTTTATTATTGGCTGTTTCAGAGTTATCTACTATTAACAATTAATGTACCAGCGTTCTTCACTAACTACAATATATTAGTCAAATAAAAGCTCTCTAATGTCATCATCAACATTAGACCGAAGCTATACATCACCGGGCACACTCCCAATGTTGAGATAGGACTTTTACATGGGTACTTTTCCAAGAGTTTACTGCTGCTATTAATGCCGTTGCTGTATGAAGGATCAGTGGTGGATCGGAGGGGCTGAGGTGACCCAGGTCTTCCCCAAACAAGAGGCGGGCGGCCTTGAGGCCCCTGAATAAAGTTCTGAAAACAACAAAATGCACTGGGATTCTGTACCTCGATGTCTACAAGCGGGCGGCCCCTCACAGGCAACACGACCCCTGTGCAGGCCCCGCGGCCACGCCTCGGGGTGGGTCGCGCCAGCCCCTTCCAGGGTCCAAACCAGTCAGCGCCTCAGTTCACCTGATTGAAAAGCCTCTCGTAGAAGACACTGGGGTTTTCATGGATTGTTTTGTGATCCTAGTGATAGTTTTACACGACTTCTGAATCTGGAAGTGGACAATCACCCATGAACACCCGGTTAATCTTCTCTGTGGCTTGGGAAATAGTCGTAATGGGAGCCCGATTCGTTTGAGAATATGGACCCTGGCCCTGCCTTTATCTACTTGATAGCGATATTAACATAAGGCTGACAGCACGGCATACTTATTTTTTTTCTGTTCGGCAGCTCAGCACTTTGCGATTTGTACATGGTAGGCAATGGTTTAGTAATCAAGAGCCAACACTGGACACTCGATATTGTAGACAGGCGCGGAGGTTATCACGATCACGTTAATTGCTGGCGCGCGTCACTCCAGGCGCCTCCTTGGGCCCTCCAGAGACAGCCAGCAGCCGTCACTGGCATCCATCAACTTTTCTTCGTTTTAATATTTTTTTTTATTTATTTGGGGGGGGGATATAGTTTTCGTGTGTGTGTGTGTGTGTGTGTGTGTGTGTGTGTGTGTGTGTGTGTGTGTGAGAGTTATAAACGCTTGCATGGTGATTAACATATCGTACACGTGTCGTCCCCTTCCATGCACCATCATCGCCTCCATGCACCGTGCTAGCCGTCCCTCTCACTCCTGCAGGTTCCGCAGAGGCTCCACACGAAGACCGAGATCGAGGCCACAGTGACCGCCACCCCGGCAGCGATCAGGGCCAGCACCCACAGCTCGGGCCCGTCGTCATCATCGGCAGAGGTCTGAGAGTTGCCGTTGGTGCCTTCAGTCTTGTCATCCGTCTCCGTGCAGCTCCCTTTCGACCACTCCATGTTTCCGTCTCCCTTCACTTTAAACTTTTTAAACCCGGACATTACAAGGTACTGCTTGCTCTGGTTACGTTTGTCTGGTCTTAGTTGGAAGCCACAAGAGGTGTCGATGCAGGACAGGTTGAGGGTGTGCAGGCTGGAGGACGGGATGGTTATAACCTTAGAGCTGCTGGTCTTACTATCATCCTTCTGAACCACTCTGACAGTCATGTTGCCTCCCTGCCCGTCCTCGGTGGCCCTGACAGTGATCTGGTGTGGCTGTGTCGTAAACTCTTCCTCGTGTAGTTTTTGCCAGGAACAGGTGCTGGCGGAGGAGGAGGAGGAGGAGCAGGCCGCCAGGCACAGCAGGCAGCAGAGCACGGCCCAGCGTGACGCCCTCATGTCGGCGGGGCTCCAGCGACAGTGCCGGGGCGCGAAGCTGCGCAGGGAGCTCCAGCCAGAGCCACTCCTATTCTCAGCTCGCGGTGACATCATAGATCCGCGTCATGTTCCCCGTGTTTCGCAGTTGCGTAAATACGGCTGGGGGTCTTGCTGTCTTGAGCCCGTATTCTTAAACGTATCAGCACCTCAGCTCGCCTTTTTGTAAATTCTCTCATAGAAGTTACTGGGCTTTTCATGGAGTGTTTTGTGATCCTGCCAGGTGATAGTCTTACATGACTTTTGCATCACGAACGGGAAAACACCCATGAAAATCCGGCTAATCTTCCCTGTGGTCTTGGGAAATGGTCGTAATGGGAGTCCGAGACGTTTAAAAATATGACATTTGTACTTCCAGGGAGAGGCCAAGGTCCCTCTCACTATTCCAGTATAATTGGGCAAACTGGATGATACTGTTTGGGCACTGCGGCCCCCCAAAGGTAACTTTGTCCTCCGTGAGCGCGGCGTAAGCAGACCCCAGACCACACCCTCGACGCGTCGGTTACTTGTTAGAAACGATATCCGAGGGGAGGATGTTTTGGGGGAGACGAAGCGGCGCCCACCAGCCAACAGAGGGAGGGAAAGTATTAGCACAGACGAAGGAAGGCTGTGGAGAGGTGCAGAAAGAGAGAGGGGAGGTTTGCGGGCGAGAAGGGGACGTTGCTATAGAGTAGGCTACATATGGGTCGGTATTGTCATACTCTTCCGCCTCTCGCATTAACCACACAAGTGATTATTCGGGGTTTATGAGTGTTTCTTTCGGTTCGTGGTACAGAAGAAGGGCCAGACTATCACCGGGGCCACAAAACTACTCCTGGAAATGCCCCAGACTCCTACGAAAGCCTTGTCAAATATGTGAACTTGTGCACCGGAGTGTTTGACCTTGTATATGTCTATGTGGAAGTGTACGACCCTATATATGTTTATCTTTTGCTTCGCTGGTCAGTTAGTGGCTAGTTAGTGGTTAGTGGCTAGTCAGTTAGTACTCAGAGGGGGGAGGGTGAGAGCCAACCACAGTGGAGATTACACTTTATTATCATCACTTAAGGGAAGGAAGAAGATTTGTGGATGAGAAATACGGACGTTCAGTTGTTATCTTCTTTTTTATAATTAGTGACGGAGGAGCTGGTAACTCGAGGGAGCGGGGTGCAGAGTCAAAGAAAGTGGACATAACAGTTTATTTATTTCGCTTAGGGGAGACTTAACGAACCCATTATGTGTGTGTGTGTGTGTGTGTGTGTAGGGGCGCTTCACTCAGACGTACCCCCCCCCACATCGTTTCCCTACCCATTCCTTCCCCCTTCCCCATCCACCGTTACCCCCCCCCCCGTAGTCTCCTTCCCCCTTTCCCAGTCTCCGCAGCAAGACGTATAGTTTTAGGCATATGCCCGTCCACACTATGCATCATGATGCGCGCAGTGTTGAATGGACGTGTTGAAAAACGAGGTTTTCAACACGATGCAGCGTTATGAACGCACTGATGGACTGTTGCCATTTCAATGCGACGCGCAGTGTTGCATCAATCATCGTAGCGGGAGTATGGCGCGACACTTTTCCTGTGATGGTTCAGTCATCATCCGCGCTTGCTTCCGCCAAACCCTTCGAGTGGACAAGGAGCAACACATTATATTTTATTGAGTTATTGAAGCAACATCCATCGATTTGGAACATTAAATGCAAGGAGTACAAGATGAGGAACATCAGGAGTGCAAACTTGGAAACTATAAAAAACAGACTTGTCGAGTTTTATGAACTGTATAGTACGGAATGAGGATATCAATAAAAAACTGCACACACTGAAGACACAGTTCCACAGGGAAATGTCTGCCATGAAAGCATCAAAAAAGTCTGGAGCTGGCACGGAAGACATCTACACTCCGGAGTTGTGGTGCTTTGATGAACTGCTTTTCCTGGCTGAGGAGAACTCATACGTGCATCCACTTCCAACTTGGATGAAGGAGACACTACTCAACAAGTTCATAATTTTATTATGTGTACACCAGCAATAATAACATTTTCATACATATAAAGATAAAGATATGCCAAAGAAAGATTTTAATCTCTCTCTCTCTCTCTCTCTCTCTCTCTCTCTCTCTCTCTCTCTCTCTCTCTCTCTCTCTAGTCTAGTAGGCTATATGCCGCACTTACGTTGCTGCCAGACTAGGCTATATTTCCCCACACACGTTGCTGCCGTGGAACAGCTCCTTCCTCATTGAAATATTCCATGAACTCCTTCCTGATGGCTTTTGCCTCATTTGTAGGATGTCTCTATAATCTCTCCACGGGAAGAAGCTGCCTATTATCACGCCATGCCCCCGGTGTTACCACTCCATCTGCAATATTCCCACCGTCAAAGCTAATCAATCGGTGACTGACTCGCGAGGATGAGTTGCGTTGTGATGCACTTCAGTCTGGACGCTAGTGTATTGTTTTCAACACCACTACTGCATCACATGGCTGCTACATGATGCATAGTGTGGACGGGGTTATAAATGCGCGTGACCTCGGTGCTCATCTCCACATTGCTGCCACTGGGGAAAGCAAGCGACCCGTGGGTAAGTTGCGTTTGATGGTTTATTGAGCAAGGGAGGAATTCATTTCATCATCGTGAGCCAATATGATGCGGGAAAAAATATAAGAACGTTTGCGTTACTCTTCTTCGCGGCGCCATTCATATCTCGATCTGTGCTGCAACATCCCGTGCTTGCGTTCTCTCTCTCTCTCTCTCTCTCTCTCTCTCTCTCTCTCTCTCTCTCTCTCTCTCTCTCGTTATCAAAATTAGTCAGAAGTCAGTGTAAGCTTTTTTAAATATAACAGTAGTAGTAGTAGTAATAGTAGTAGTAGAAGTAGTAGTAGTAGTAGTAGTAGTAGTAGTAGTAGTAGTAATAGTAGTGGTAGTAGTAGTAGTAGTAGTAGTAGTAGTAGGATAGGATAGGTTAGGATAGGTTAGGTTAGGTTAGCTTATAGTTTCTTCATGTCTCCCTTCTTTTCGCCTACAGTAGCCTACCCTTCGGTCATGGGTCCATATCTTCAAACCACTCGGGCCGTACACACCCACATCTGGCAAGGCTTTCATGGAGGTTGTTTTGTGTTTCCATGGGTAGTAGTTTTAGGAGCCTGTAGTTGCCGAGTGATAGTTTGGCAAGGCTTTTGCACCATGAGCGGGAAAAAACGCTCACAAGAACCCGACTAATCTCCTTTGTGGCATTTTGAAATAGTTGTTGTGACAGCCGAAAGCGTCTAAAAATACCGTAATCTATCCTGTCGTCGCCATTCCCGGAACCTGGGTCGGTACTATCAGGTGCTTCCGCCTCTAACGTCAACTATTTCCAAGGGCCGAAAAGGAGATCAATCGGGTTCTAATGAGTGTTCTTTTAGGTTCATGGTACAGAGGAAGGGTCACACTACCACCAGGGTCATAAAACTACCCCTGGAAATGACCCAAACTCTTATGAAAACGGTTTTAAATATGTGAGCTTGGGCGCCGAAATCTCTAGAAATATGATCCACCGCACCTCGCTGCTCGTGATTAGCCTACCACACGTGTTCCTCCTCCTGTTTTGTCAAGGTGCCCCCCTCGGCCCCCCACCGCCAGCCCCCCCGCCCCAGAGGCCTCGCCAGGGATGTGTGGAGTGACTGTGCAATCCTCTAGTGTTGATCCGTCCTGACATATCCAGAAACAGTATTGGAATTGTAATGACGATCGAAATGATGATGATAATGATACTGTTATTGTTGTTTTTGTTATTGTTGTTATTATTATTGTTGTTGTTGTTATTATTATTATTATTATTATTATTATTATTATTATTATTATTATTATTATCATTATTATTATTGTTATCATTGTCGTTATTCTCATTCTTCTTGCTGTTGTTGTTGTTCTTCTTTTTGTTCTTTTTGCCTTCTTCTTCTTCTTCTTCTTCTTTCCATTCTTCTTCTACTGATTATTATTATCATCACTATTGTTGTTGTTGACGTCATTATCATATTTTCCTTCTCCTTTGTTGTTTTACTTGCAACAACAAACTATCAATCAATCAATCATTCCCATTATATCGGACATTCAAAGTTTATTCATCTTTCTCTTTATTTGTTTTTGTGTTCCATTTGAAAATTCACAGGTTGTCTCCCGATCTATTGATGCAGATATACAGTACATACGTAGAGGAAGACAGGAGCAAGCAGGAAGTATGAGAGAGAGAGAGAGAGAGAGAGAGAGAGAGAGAGAGAGAGAGAGAGAGAATGGAGGGAGTTAAGAGAGAGAATGGAGGAAGATGGGAGCGGAAGAGGAAGCCGATAACAGAGTGGGAGGCACGCTGGCTGCCTGGCTGCCGATAAGAATGTTTACTTGTTCTCCTGTTCATATTTGGACCTAAATATATAGTCAGCGATAAGAAGGCGACGCAACTCCCAGCCTCGCTCCTGTTTAGGTATACTACTACTACTACTACTACTACTACTACTACTACTGCTACTACTACTATTACCACTACTACTACTGCCACTACTACTATTGTCACTACTATACTACTACTACTACTACGAACAACAACAACAACAACAACAACAATAACAATCTCTCTCTCTCTCTCTCTCTCTCTCTCTCTCTCTCTCTCTCTCTCTCTCTCTCTCTCTCTCTCTCTCTCTCTCTCTCTCTCTCTCTCTCAAATTTTCAGTTGTGGGTTTCTTAACATGAGAAAAAAATGGGTTCCAGCAACAACAACAACAACAACAATCACAATGAGAATGTCAAGATTTAGTTAATGTCTGTACATTCCACTCGAATATGTAATTATATAATGATTAACAATACCTTTTTCTGCCGTAGTATGAATGGCATTGTGACGTTAATGGTGGCTGTAAAAGACAGTAGAAGTGGTGGTGGTGGTAGTAGTAATAGTAGTAGTAGTAGTAGTAGTAGTAATAGTAGTAGTAGTAGTAGTAGTAGTAGTGGTAATAGTAGTAGTGTCAGTAGTAGTAGTAGAAGTAGTAGTAGTTCTCCCTGCTCAGGTCGGCCACCAACATCTCCAATATGGACTATGAAGCCACAGTGGTGGAGAGTGACATTAGGGTGGGTCGGGAGTGACTTGAGTAGGGAAGGAAAGGGGGATCTGGACGTAATAGATGATAGGTGATTTAGTGCTAGGTAGTATTAGTGATATGGTTGGATGCCACAGTCATTAGCGAACAGAGTTGGGGCTAATGACCTCCAAGCTATGGAGCCCTCCATGATTATGTGTCGGGAAAATAAACATGGGTGGAGGTATCATTTATGTAGTAGTAGTAGTAGTAGTAGTAGTAGTAGTAGTAGTAGTAGTAGTAGTAATAGTAGTAGTAGTAGTAGTAGTAGTAGTAGTAGTAGTAGTAGTAGTAGTGGTAATAGTAGTAGTAGTAGTAGTAGTAGTAGTAGTAGTAGTAGTAGTAGTAGTAGTAGTAGTAGTACTGGTAATAGTAGTAGTAGTAGCAGTAATAGTAGTAGTAGGAGTAGTAGTAGTAGTAGTAGTAGTAGTAGTATATGTTATTATTATTATTATTATTATTATTATTATTATTATTATTATTATTATTATTATTATTATTATTATTATTATTATTATTATTATTGTTATTATTATTAATATTATTATTATTATTATTATTATTATTATTATTATTATTATTAGTAGTAGTAGTAGTAGTAGTCGTAGTCGTAGTAGTAGTAGTGGCAGGAGTAGTAGTAGTAGTAGCAGGAGTAGTAGTAGTAGGAG
The DNA here is from genome assembly GCF_024679095.1 of Eriocheir sinensis. NCBI lineage: Eukaryota > Metazoa > Arthropoda > Malacostraca > Decapoda > Varunidae > Eriocheir > Eriocheir sinensis. Next base: position 152,287 of record NC_066562.1, on the reverse strand, counting down.
GACTACTAGTAGTAGTAGTAGTAGTAGGATATGAGAAAATATACCGCTCACAACGCAACTCTAATAGATGGAGGCCCGTTAAAAAAAAAAGTAGTAGTAGTAGTAGTAGTAGTAGTTGGAGGAGGAGGAGGAGGAGGAGGAGTAGGAGAAGGAGGAGGAAAAGGTGGAGTAAGAGAAGGGGGTATTTTAAAGTTAACGTCTCTCTGGATAGATAGATAAGGAGATAGATATAAATAGATAGATAGATGCAGATAGATAGGCGGTGGCTGAGTGGTTAGCGTGCTGGGCTCATATTCACCACGCCATGGACAACATCGGGTCGAATCCCCACGCTACCACCTGGGATTTTTCAATCACCTCAGTGGCCTAAGACTACCCGCATGCTGTCCTGAAGACCACCCATCAACCCGGACTCTAGAAGAAACCGTCCAGTGAATCAAGAATGAGTTCCGGGGGGCAGCCACTATAAATAACTGCCTGCGCCACGACGGGCTTGGGCCGACCACCAGGACCCTGAAGAAAGCCTACCGGCGCTATAGGCGAGTATGTAAAAAAAAAAAAAAAAAAATAGACTGATAGCTAGATAGATAGAAAGAGTAAATATTACCACCATAGTTCATAGTAACATTAATGATATTTTCCCAAGCTTAGTCATTACTCTTTCATGAACATATTTTGTGTTAATGAAAAGCAACATTAATTCTTTTTTACCTCCTTTTTTTTGTAATTTGTATATCACCAATTCATTATATTTTCACATAATCTTATTTGCAACATTCATCTGTAACTAAAGGAAGAAAAGGCATAATAAGGAGAGGAAGGTAATTGTTTTATTCTGCCTTTATTTATATATAATCAAGAGAGCAGAAAAATGCACCTCCAGCATTTATAGTCAATCATGCAAGGGGAGAAACACATCACTCCAACTTTTATATTTCATCGAGGGACAAAACAATCGCCATCAACATAAAGAAATAACAATCAGAAAAATAAATTAAGAAGAGTGAAAAAAGAGTTATACAATTGAGTTTACCATGGACATACCAACACACACACACACACACACACACACACACACACACACACACACACACACACACACACACACACACACACACACACACACACACACACACACACAACTAAAAATAAATGATAATTCCTCTTCATATTTTCGTGTCAAAGTGGATCTCATGTCAAAGGAGAAGAAGCAGTTGTAGTGATGGAGTGCTGGTATCAGTAGTAGTATATAGTAGTAGTAGTAGTAGTAGTAGTAGTAGTAGTAGTAGTAGTAGTAGTGTGTTTGACTTGGCTCACCTCATTTACGAGACACATTTAGTTCACATTTAGTTCGCCAACACAAAATCTCAGTAAACCTCCTGCCAGATTTAGCACCAGTAGACTGATCGGCAGAAAGTTATCCAGCAAGATTCCCATCAGGTGGCCTCCAACTGTTTTATGCCTTCAAGACTATATAATTATGTTACGGTCGGAGCGCCACATGGGCAGCGCCCTAGAAAACTCTACGGACACAGCCAGCCGGGTTTACATTACCCGGCGTCTCCCTAGTTCCATACCCTAGGTGCTCAAACACGCAGGCTTTCGTAGGAGTTTTAGGCCTTTCCAGGGGTAGTTTTATGAGCCTGATGCTTGTTTGACAAAGCCTCTGTGTCATGAACGTGGAAAAAACACTCATGAGGAGGCGATTTACCTCTTTTTCGGCCTTTAGAAATAAATGATGTGAGAGGCGGCAGCGTCTAAGAATACCCACCTTAGGATTACCCACTTTTTCGCGTCTGAGTAGCCCTTTTAACTTCTCTTTATAGGTTTTATGAACTTGATAGGCATAAAATAAAGCAGATATATAGAAACATGAAGCACCAGAGCCTGTGTGAGTGACAGTCCGAGAGCGGGAGAGAAAGCCAGGCAAGCAGGAGAGGCGTGACACACGAGAAAGGAAAGAATGGTAAGGGAAGTGATGGCTTGGGATGACGAGAGAAAAGAGCAGAGATTGTAAGGGGATGCGAAAGGGAAGAAAATATAAGGAGGAGTGAAAGAAAATGGAAAGGAAGTGATTGGAAGTAAAGATGATAGAAGAGAGTAAGGAAATGGAAAGAGACTATAGCAAGGAGAGGAAAATAAAACTAAGTGAGAGAGGAATGGGCGAAGGGAAATGGAAATAATGGAAAGGGAATCGATCGAAGGGAAGGGATTGAAAGGGAAGAGGGGAAAAGACAGTAAAGAGACGGGAAGAGAAACTTCGTCTAGGCCAGGGGTTCCCAAACTTTTTGTTCCTCAGTACCCTTAGACTCTTTTTATAGGTTCCCATGTACCCCTAACACTAAAAATTAAGCTTGATAGTCTGAGTCACTCAGTGAGGCGTGAGCCGCCAGGCACTGACTCAGGCCGCGCCGGGTAAATTATGTGGGTCCCGGACCGCAGTCCATTGCTGAGCCGCGTGCACTATGACTCATGAGCGCGGATGAATTAAAAATAACTGCCGCCCTGTGTTTCTTATTTTATAATAATGAAATGTACTGCTCTTTAGCGCTGTCTTATATACTAATCAACACAAAGAAAATGAGAAAAGTGCAATCTGAGTGCAGATTACAACACCATGTATTGTGCAAGTAATTGTTTCCTTCAGACCAAATGTACCCCCTGAAACGTGCAAATGTACCCCTGGGGGTACATGTACCCCAGTTTGGGAACCCCTGGACTCTAGGCGTTAGAGGAACACCGTTGGAACAGGCTATAGTAGTAGTAGAAGCAGTAGTAGTAGTAGTAGTAGTAGTAGTAATAGCAGTAGTAGGAGGAGTGGTAGTAGTAGTAGTAGTAGTAGTAGTAGTAGTAGTAGTAGTAGTAGTAAAATGACATAGCTTGTTATTAGACTCAATATATGACTACAATACACTGCTACTACCACCACCACCACTACCACCACCACCACCACCACAATTATTATCATCATCACCACCATCATCAGCACCTCCACCATTACCACCACCTCACAGGGCCGTCTGAAACTCTTCCCCCACAACTATCACGGGAATATCACCACTACCACCATCACCACCACCACCACCACCATCACCACCACCCCTAAGACTGGCCCTGAAGGACTTGGTGCGTGTGTGGATGTCAAGAACAGCTGTGCGGAGGCGACGCCGGTAGAAGAAGCAAGCGGTCACGAGGATGAGGGCGGTGAAGATGATGGCGATGGTGAGGACGATGGAGACGGTGCTGCTCCCTGTCTCTGGTCTTTGTGTTGCTGTTTTTGTTGCTGTTGCTGTTGTCGTTGATCGGCTCGTGGACGCAGTCGTTGTCTTGCTGGTGGTGGGCAGGGTCGTCGTTACCGTAGTCGTGGGGGCTGTCGTCGTTTTGGTGGTGGTGGTGGGCGTGGTCGTCGTTGCCGTCGTCGAGGGCGTAGTCGTCGGCGTTGAAGTGCTTTCCGTCGTCGTGAGCGTTGTCGTCGGTTGTGAAGTGGTTGTCGTCGTCGAGGGCGTAGTCGTCAGCGTTGAAGTGCTTGCCGTCGTCGTTGGAGGATGAGTCGAGGTGGTGGTAGTGGTCGTCGTCGTCGGCATCGTAGTAGTCTCCATGCAGCTCCCTTCCGACCACTCCATGGTTCCTTGTCCCTTCACTATAAACTTTTCAAACCTAGACATTACTAGGAAGTCCTCGCTCTGGTTAGCTGGGCTCACTTGGAAGCCACAAGAGGTGTCGTTACAGAACAAGTCGAGTGTGTGTTTACTGGAGGACGGGATGGTTATAATTTTAGAGCTGTTGGTCTTATCCTTCTGAACCACTGTGACAGTCATGTTGCCTCCTTGGCCGTCGTTGGCCCTGACAGTGATCTGGTGTGGCTGTGTCGTAAACTCTTTCTCGTCTAGTTCTTGCCAGGAGCAGGTGCTGGCGGAGGAGGAGGAGCAGGCCGCCAGGCACAGCAGGCAGCAGAGCACGGCCCAGCGTGACGCCCACATGTCGGCGGGGCTCCAGCGAGAGTGCCGGGGCTCCAGAGGGATGGTGCCAGCCACTCCCACGCCGCGCTGACATCAGTGGCGGATATTGATAAGTTATTCTCCATTTTCCTTGCGGGTGTGACGGTATTGGCGTCCTTCCCAGTGTGAGTATATAGATAAGCTATTTTTTAATCAATTTTGATTGCTATTGCCTCAATGCGTATGAATGGCATTCCCTTGTGTGAGGATGTTGATAAACGTATTGTTTATTATTTTACAGTGCGAGGAGGAGGAGGAGGAGGAGGAGGAGGAAAGAAGACTTGGAGAAAAGTCACGAAATAGTAGAGGAGAAAGTTAAAAAAATGAAAGAAAGACAAGAGAAGAGAAGAGGAAAGGGGAGAACTGATATGAGAAATAAGAGTTGTGGTAAAGATGAGGAGAGGAGAGAAAAGCCGTGAAGGAAGAAGATAACAGAAACGAAGAAAAGAATTAAAGTGAATGAGAGAGAGAGAGAGAGAGAGAGAGAGAGAGAGAGAGATTTACATAGAAAATCAGACCACAGACCCCATGGTCCAGACTAGGTGGTCTGTCCTTAAACCTAAGTGATTCTACATTAATCAGAAGGCTCCAAAACGATGCATTTCAACTCTAGTTAATATTAAGTTGAAGGAAGTGACGGTCGAGCTTGTTTTGAAGGAGTCAATCGTGTTACACTGGACCACTGAAGGTGGGAGCTTATTCCATTCTCGCACTACAACGTTGGTGAAGAAAAATTTGGTGCAGTCTGAATTTACTTGTCTACATTTGAATTTTACGCCATTGTTCCTCGTACGCAAAGTGTCATCGATCATAAACAATGTTGATCTGTCTACATTCGTGAAACCATTAAGTATTTTAAAACATTCGATCAGTTTTCCTCGGAGGCGACGTTTCTCAAGAGAGAACATGTTAAGGGTGGAAAGCCTTTCTTCGTAAGATTTGTTGCGCAAGGAAGGGATCATTTTCGTTGCCCGACGCTGAACACCTTCTAATTTAGCAATGTCCTTTGCATGGTGGGGAGACCAAAACTGTACCGCATATTTCAAGTGGGGTCTGACTAAACTATTGTAGAGTAGAAGTATTACATCTTTATTCTTGAATAAAAAGTTTCTTTTAATGAAGCCCAACATTCTGTTAGCTTTATTTGCTGCATCGATGCATTGCTGTGAGAATTTGAAGTTTGACGCGATTTTGACCCCCAACTCCTTAACGCATTGGAGGCTTTTGAGTTTAACGCCGCGCACTTCGTAATCGAACTTCTTATTTCTTGTTCGAACTTGAAGGACCTGGCACTTGTCTACGTTAAAGGGCATCTCCCATCTATCAGACCAAGCTGAAATTTTATGCAAATCCTCTTGGAGGCTTTGCCTGTCTTCGTCAGTGTGAACCGAGTTATCAATCTTTGTGTCGTCTGCAAATTTACTAATGCGATTATTGAGTCCAACATCCACGTCGTTGATGTAAATAATGAAGAGCACTGGGCCAAGAACCGAGCCCTGAGGGACGCCACTAGTGACCGGCGCCCACTCTGAGTTAAATCCGTCAATCACTACTCTTTGTTGTCTGTTGCTCAACCAATTCGCGATCCATTGGTGTACTTGACCGTCAATACCTATTTGCTTTAATTTGTAAAGTAATTTATGATGTGGGACTTTATCAAACGCTTTCTGGAAATCAAGATAGACTACGTCCAGTGATTTGGTTACGTCATAAACAGTGAAGAGGTCGTTATAAAAGGTTAATAGGTTTGATAGGCAGGATCTTCTGTTACGGAAGCCGTGTTGTGAGTCCCTAATTAATGAGTGGCTTTCAAGGTAACTCACAATTTTGTCTCTAATTATGCTCTCAAGTAGCTTACCTACAACTGAAGTTAGACTAATGGGTCTGTAATTACCAGTTTTTTTTTCTCCCTTCTTAAAAATCGGTGTCACGTTAGCCTTTTTCCAGTCCGAAGGGACGATGCCTTGTCGCAAGGACATATTGTATACGGTTGTGAGGGAGGAGAGTATTTCGCTCTTTGTTTCTTTAAGCAGTATAGGATATACTTTGTCAGGTCCGGGACTTTTATTTGTTTTAAGGGATTGGAGAGCTTTTAGGACTTCATCGGTATTTATTACAAAGTTAGGTAATGCATGTTCGAGATTTACGCTAGTACTGTTGTCGTCACTGGTGTTGGTGGTAGTGGTGGGAGGACTGTTAGTATTAAACACCGAGGAAAAGTAATTGTTTAATAGGGTTGCAACATGTTGGCTGTCAGTCACTAGTTCACCGTCACTGTTTGTTAGAGGTCCAATTCCACTTCTGATCGCCTTCCTATTGTTTATATAACTGAAGAAGGATTTCAGATCATTTTTACAGTTGGCTGCAATGTTTTCTTCATATCTAGGCTTTGCCTGACATACTAATTTTTTACTCGTCGCCTGGCTTCATAAGAAAGTCTAATGTTTTCGGGCGTGCTTTGTTCTTTCTTGAGCTTGTAAAACAATTTTCTCTCCTTAGAGAGAGTCACGCAATACTTAAAAAAAAAAATAAAAAAATCGGCTAGTTTGTGACAAAATTTGATTAAGAAATAATAAAAAATGACAGAGTTATGGCTGAATTCCCATCCCCAGCCCTCCTCCGCTCGTTACTTACGTCACTATAAAACACTTGCCTGCGCCATGACGGGCTGGGGCCGACTACCATTCAGGCCCATCAAGAAAGTCTACCGGCTGGCAAGTTAAAAATAATAATAATAAAGAAAATAGTAAAAAAGCAAAAAAAAAAAAAAAAGCTATATTCATACACAGGTGCATATATCGTCATGTTTCAGCGTTTAAAATAGCCTAAAAAAATATTCATATAATATCTTGAGTCAAAATAGCACCTGCGATGGCCTTGGAGGCAGCAGAGTTGACACATACATCAGTCACCCCAGATAAGAGATAATTGTCGCATTTCGGCTCGATTTCCAAGAGAAGGACACCATCAGACAAACGAAGTCCTTCAAAACAAAGAAGAAACTGCAATTCAGTAAAGAATACCAACCGGAAAGGATTTAGGTTTAAAGGGCGAACTCTATAAATCCGCGGACTTTAACTCTCCTTTTTTGAAAACGGGAAAAATTTCAGTTTTTCGGAGATTCCGTCGCTGCTATTTGACCGATTTAATGCACAATACATCATTGGAAAAAGGAGCTGAAGCGCAAGAGCATCATTCAAATTTTTTTCAATCAAGGGACAATTGTCGGAAAAAAATTAATATCGTTAGATTCACAAAAAAAAAAAAAAAAAAATCATCATTTAACAAA